>NW_003314489.1:0-32947 GCF_000143415.4 Selaginella moellendorffii | reverse complement strand
GATGCCAAGAGGAGGCGGGAGCTCCACTCCGACGCCATAGCCAGTGAAGTGGCGGGCGATCTCTTCGTGGGCAGCAGCCTGGTGGACATGTACTCCCTCATAGGCGAAGCACGAGAGGTATTTGACGCCATGCCCAGCCATGACATTGTCTCGTGGAATGCGCTCATGCTCGGTTACGCAGAGAACGACAATGGATTGGCGGCGCTCTCCCTCTTCTCGCCAATGCGCGACTCCAAACTCGAGAACTTTTGTTGCTGCGGCCAAGGCATGCTCTAGCATTGCCACGGCTTTCCAAGACGAGATCGCTGGAGATTGGAATGGCAATCCACTCGCAGGCGCTGGAGAGGAGGTGTGGATCCATTTTCGTGGAGAGCTGCCTTGTCGAAATGTGACACGAACCACACGAATATTCCCAGAATATTCCATGGCAGGTGGGATTTAAGGCTCTAACGCCTTAAGGATTAAGAGGTTGGCCTAAAGTTCACTCTTCTATTCGTTTCATTGGTAATAAGATAGCACATTCTTTTAGGGGTGGCAGGTGAGCAAGATATTGATCCTAATAAGGAGTATGGCGTTGATGATGTAAAAGAGACTTTTGATAATGTCGTTGTGCGGTAAGGACACTAGATTTCTAAGATTTAGAGTGACATAAAAGAAGTTAAAGATTCTATCAATTTTATTAAAGATTTTTTGCTTTGCATGGACCCATTGAATCACACTCATATCCGTGATTACCATTGGTATGTCAGGCATGCCAAAGATTAAACCAAGAATTAACCTTTTGACTATCACAAACATTTAGTAATGATTTATATTCCACAATACCAGGAATTGTGAGAAAGTTGTTGGTCTCACAATTCTTATGAGAATAAAGTGAAGATAGGTTTTTTTGTGACGATAAGTGCTTCTTCGTGGTGGAAGAACTACATCAAAACTAATTCAAAACTAACTTCTTAGATTGATTTGACAAAAGTTTTCCACACTTCATTTGTCAAAAAGTTTGAAGAGGTTGATCTTGTGAACTAGCTGTTAGAGATCCGGCAGGGGACTTTGTCTTTAGATGCGTATGCCTACAAGTTCCGTGATCTTTGCCTTAGTAGTCTTACGGGCACCTATAATGAGTTGCTAAAGGTGCAATGTTTCATCAAAGGATTGAGCTTAGTGGAGGTTAAGAAGGATTTTCTAGCAACATTGACTAATGCTATCACTAAAGCTTAGATCTTTTCACCCAAACTATCAGTCAACTTGGTCAATTATGGTCAACAGGATGGTCTACGGGGTGGTCAACGTGATGACCAACTCGCCAATGCTTCATATTTGGGAATGAAACAGCCGTTGTTCCATTGTGGCTCGAAGAATGAAGATGGCATTAAGGCTACGAAACTTCATTTACACTAGTGAGAAAAAGACAAGGCAGAGGGCAATTGTTTCCGTTGCCACAGGTCTGGATGTCAGAGAAAAGATTGTTTTGAAGGGGTCAATGAATGATAAGATGACTATAGTGGAAATTATATGTGTTTTTGGGGCTATATTACTTCCAATTAGGCATTCTCTCACATTCATGAGCCACAAATTTAATGCCACACAGTAGAATTAACCTACTCGCAACAAAGAGTTGTATATCATAATTGCTATTGTGAAGGAATGGCAACATTATTTATATGGATCGAACTTCCATGTAGATTCAGATCATCAGTCTCTCCAGATGTGGATCTTTGAGGTCGCCTTGCTCATTGGCAAGAGTTCCTGCAGAAAATATCTATTAAGATCCGGTACAAGCATGGAGGTGACAATAAGATGGCTAATGCATTATCTAGGATGATAAATTCTATCTCATTCATGAAGCTATCCAGCGATCTCTTAGATGAGCTTAAGGAGTTTGTTGACTTCGACTGCTTTATCACTAATATTCATGTGAAAGTTTTGTTGAACAAATTTGCGTCATTCAAAATACAAGATGGAATCCTAGTGTAAAAGGGACATATAATGGTTCCTCATGTTAACAAACTCATCAAAACGAATTTTGGTTGGGTGTCATGATATGCCAAATGCTGGGCATCTAGGGGTATTAAAAACGTATATGTTGGTGAAGAAGCATTTCTTTTGGCCAAATGTTAAGAAGTACATACATGGTTGTTTGACCTGCCAAGTGGTCAAAGTTAATCATCAAAAGCTCGTTAACCTCTATCATCTTTTATGTGTACCTGAGAATAAGTGGGATAACATCTCGATGGACTTTATCACTGGTTTGCCCAAAACCTTTTAAGGAAATGATGCTATTTGGGTTGTTGTGGATTATTTGACGAAGATAGCTCACTTCTTCCTGCTAAAGACGACGATAAAAACTTCTGAACTTGCTCAGTTGTTTGTAGACTGGTTATTCAATCTTTATGTTTTGCCGAGTCTGATCAGGATCCCAAGTTCACGTCCAAGTTTTGGCAAATGGTCTTTGAGAACTAAAGACTAAGCTAAGTATGAGTAGTGGTGAGCATCCACAATCAGATGGGTAGACAAAGCATATGAATCAGCTATTAGAAGATATGTTGAGGTCTTTTGTGGGAAACTTGATTCGATAGGGAGTATAGGAGAAATACTTGCCTTTACTTCAATTTGCTCACAATAGTGCTTATCAATCAATTATTGGCATGTCTTCTTTTATGGCGATGTATCGCTATGAGCCTAGGTCTTCGATGAGTTTGAATTTGGCTTTGGTTCGGGTACTTCATGCTTGTGATTTCTTGGATATGCAAAACAATCTTGAGTTGGCAAAATTAAACATAAAGCAAGCTCAAGAGCGAGGCAAATGATTAGTTGATGAACATTGTTGTCATCAAAAGTACAAAGTTGGTGACAAGGTATTCCTTAAGTTGTCAAATGCACAATAGTCTCTAAAAGGAGATGGCAGTGCTAAGTTGTCTCCACAATATTGTAGGCTTTGGACAATTTATAGCATGTGGGGGATCTTGCATACACTTTGGACTTGCCAACTAGCTCGAAGATTTATCCAACATTCTATGTGAGCAAGCTTAAAGTGTGTTTGCACTTTGGTGATGTAGTGGATCAATCCATCATCCAGGTCCCAGAGATTGATGTAGAGAAGGCTAGTCCAGCCAATATTCTTGCTCAAAGATTAGTGAAAACACGCTAGAAGACAACTAAGGAGTTGTTAGTTCAATGGAATGGCTATTCCATGGACAAAACTACATGAGAAACTGAGGATGATATGAAGAGAGTGTTTTCGAGTTTTGGTTATGACTTGGATGACATTCCTGAGGAATGGGAGAATTGAGTTCTATAGCTATATTGTTATATGCTTTGAGCCATTTGTTCTATTCTTATTCTTTTGTTTCCATGACCATATTGTCATGTGAGAAAGCTGTATTTCTTTCTTTCTTTCGTGACCATTTGTCGCGACGTTGGTGTTGCTGTTTGCACATCTTTTCTCCATGGCCATATTGCCTATGTGAGGCTCATTTAGCTTCTCGAAGTTGCCATATATGGTTGGGTCATGAGGGAAGGGAGAATGACACAAACCACAAAAATATTCTAAAAATATTCCATGGCCTGTGGGATTTAAAGCCGTGAGCTCTTGAGACCGTCATGGCTGTTCATCACGAAGCTCGCAAGAGTGGATTTGAGTCGGATGCTTTCATGGCTTACGGACTTGTGGATTTGTATATGAAGTGTGGGAGTATGGAGGATGCAAGGAGGATCTTCAAGCGCTTTGCCAGCCACGACATTGTCTCGTGGACAGCGTTGATACTCGGCTATGGTGACAATGGCGAGAACAAGGTGGCGGTGGAGCTCTTCTTGTGCATGGTTCACCAGGGATACCATGCAAACGCTTGGACTTTCGTGGCAGTGATCAAGGCTTGCAGCAGCCTTGCCGAGGAGGAGCAAGGCGGAAGTGTGATAAAGTTTCGCACTCTCACCACTGGAATGGTGATCCATCGCCTCGCAGCTGTGAACAGTGGCTGCGATTCCAGGGACGTTTTCGTGGGGAACACTTTGATCGACATGTATGCGAAGTGTGGAACTATGGTGGATTCCCGGCGAGTTTTTGATGCAATGCTTACACGGGACGTGGTCTCGTACAACACGATCATGCTGGGCTATGCCGAGAATGATGGCGAGGCTATGGCGCTCGAGCTACTCGCGGCCACGCACAGGGAAGAACCACGCGTTGTGGCAAATAGCTTGAGCTACCTTGCTGCTGTGAAGGCTTGCAATCACTTGGCATCGCGAGAAGAAGCCAGGGACTTTGATGGAAGAGCTGTGAAGATCGAAAGCCTGGAGAAAGGCATGGCTGTTCATGCTCGAGCTACGGAAGCCGGGTGTGATCGAGATCTTTTAGTGGCCAGCAGCCTGATCGATATGTACTCGCGAGCTGGAAGCATGGAGGATTCGCACAGGGCCTTCGATCAAATGGAGAGCCACGATGTAGTGTCATGGACGGGGCTCGTCTCCGGCTACGCCGAGAATGGCAATGGCGAGAGCTCCCTGGTGGTGTTCTTCGCGATGGTGGACGAGGGAGTGGAGCCCGACCAGTGGACGCTCGTGGCAGCACTCAAGGCGTGCGGATCCATCGCCTCGAGCAAAGCTGGGCGACGTCTCCATGGCGAGATTTGCCGGCATGCACTGGAGGGTGATACCATCGTGGTCACCGGTTTGATCGACTTCTATGGGAAGTGTGCTACCATGGCCGACGCTCAGCGTGTCTTTGATGGTTCCATGGTTGCCGCGCGGGACGTGGTTGCATGGACGGCTCTAGTGTCCGGCTATGGCCGCCAAGATGACGTGAAGTTCGTGTTTGTGACGTTCCAGGCGATGGTGGACACTGGCATGAGGCCGGGAGGTGTGACCCTGCTGTGTGTGCTAGCCGCATGTAGCCATGCCGGGCTTGTGGAGCGAGGGAAACGATTGTTTGGACCGAAAGAGAGAAGTATGGGATTGAGCACTACCACTGCATGATTGATAGGGGGCGAGCAAACCATCTGGAGGAGGCGCTGGAGATTGTGAGATCGATGCCTTTCCAAGCGGGTGTCGTGACCTGGATGACGATCTTGAGCGCTTGTAGGAAGTGGAAGAACACGAGAGTTGGAAGTGAAGCATTTGATGCGTTGGTTGGAATGGATGTGAGGGTGAAATCGTCAGCGTACTTGTTGATGGCTCATGTTTATGAGAGCTAAGATCATATCTATTGGCGGGAGCTCTTTGAATTTACGCCGTTGGATTTAGGGTTCTTGCTAGATTGCTGATATTCTCTCCAACTCTATCTATGCTCCATCGTTTAAGATCTCCTCTTGACTTGACAGGTCTCCCAGTCGGATTCAAGGAGACTGAAGACTGGAAACGATACACGAAGCTTAAGATCGGTCTCTGGAAAGAAGCCTGGTATTGTTTAGATTATCCTTCCTAGGATGTCATGTTACAGATTGTTTTCTCAAAGGAAAACCCCGAAGCCTACACAGTCTAGCCCGAGCTATAGAACTTCCAAAAATCTTGGAAGTAAAGATGCTCGATCGAGAGAGACCTTTGCCGGAGTGTTTGCAGACTCCACTTTCTAAAGGTATTATGTGCTTTTTCTCGTCTTGTCACTACTCACTTTCTTGCGCAGGCTTTCTGCCAAATACAAAAGAGTCCCTTTTGCCACCGCTCCGAGTCATGAGAGTTTCCCCATGCTATGCTTTAAGTTCATATTGCATTAGTCTAGGCCTTGGATGATCTGGATCGCGTGTGCTTCGTGCCACTTGCAGCCGAACTCTTGCAGCCGATTGTTGATTTCCAAAGTCCAATCCAGATCTTGTGCTTATTAATCAGGGCTTTTTATTTACCAGTAAAAAACCAAAAAACTGGCTGGGCATAATTTCATTGAGCACGAAAATAAGTTTCTTATGTCCTTGGTGTGAAATGCTTCTTAAGACTTAAGCTGCATTTACATTTCTGACCATTTTGAGCTGGAAGGCATGCATGCTTCTATATGTCAGGCAAAGCGATAAAAGGATGCTCAAGCATTTGCAGGTATTTTGTGATTAATGTCTGTTTTCATCTCCTAGTTTCACCCTTCCACAGGTGCCAATGTGGAGCGAGCTCGAACAGAAAAAAGCTTCCAAGCAGACATAAATCGATTTTCTGCATTGACTGATCACCTTTCTTCCTTAGGAACAATGACACCTGAAACAGAAAAACTCATTTTCGAGCAGAAATAATCAGTGATGTGAATAGTAGTTCATCCTGGAGTGTTTGTAACATCTCTGAGAGAAATTTGTTTGACAGTCTAGCAGTTCTCCAAGAGAAGGTTTATAGCCAAGCTTCCCCGCATTGTAGCTGAATCTCAGCCTAGATCTTGGCAGGAGGGCCGCCATGTTTTCCCACACGGTTTTCGATGTGACAGTTATTGTCACATGACAATAACTGGAACAAAACATTGTGTGTCCGTTTCGGGGCATTGCAACAGACTCCAATTCCTTGGTCTCATGTTAGGAGATTCTAGTCGGTGACACCATGACCATGCTTTCTCACTCGGTTTCTCCTTCTCTCACTCGTTTCCCAGGGTGACAAATAAAGGTCTTTTTTACACCCTTATTTCTGGTTGCTACTGTTGCAAATTCTGATGGTGGCTGTTTCTAATTATTAAACAGTGTTTCTTACACAAATCACATTTCTTTTTCATTCTCCATGGCTTACGCTAATGATCCTTCATTCTAATTGTGATGGAACTACTGATTAATTGATGAGGGTGCAGTTGAGCTCGATATCTCCATATTTTGACCTTGTTGTTAACAAGAGGTTTTGAGTAAACTATAGAATAAACTTATATAAAAAAAATTTTGGATGGGTCAGTATCATAAATTATATTACAATTTTTGGTTTTAGATGGTAATGGATATACCTAGAAAATGCTTGGATATTCTAGGATATTCTATCATCTAACGGTTGTTACTCATATAGATTAATTTTGTATTTATAATTTATAAACATGTCTATAATTTTTAAACTTTCTTAAACTCTTTCTAGTATATTATTTTTTATTCTATCATCTAATGGTTGATATGCAATAAGATTAATCTTATATTTATAAATTACAAACATGCTTATAATTATAAACTTTATTTGATTATTAAAAAAACCAAGCGATGCAACATGTAGCAATTTATTACAAGATTACATCAAAGCTTTCAAGTTGGACCTCTCTCCTTGGAACTGACAAGAAATGCAACACACAAAACTGCAGTTCAGAGCAGCAAGCTGGTGGTGCTCCAAAATCCTTGCAGACTTTGCTGGATTGAAGCGTCTGGAGCAGCCCATGCTTCATCTCCTATTGCCAAGATGAAACAAAAGAGCTCTCTCCTTTTCAATGGAAGTGGGGGACCGGCCTGATCCTGCAGAGCAGTTGATATCCCGCTGAGGGTGGACCATCATCAAGGCTTTTTGTGCGGCTCCTCCTCAGAAAAAGAATCTGTAAGAGCAATCTTTTATATTTTTTTTAATTCACACATTAGCAGATTTACATGGTCCTTATGTAAGAGCAACATTATTTTTATAAATATTTCTTTATCCACTCATGTTCGAGGACCTTTTCCAAAGTAAACCTCCTTCCGGGATCCAATTCCGTCATGCCTTGGATAAGCTGCCTTGCAGAAAGGGATGGAATGCTATCCCAATCCATAGAATTGTGATGGAGGTTCCTTAAACTTCGATCTCGCTTGCGTGCATTCTTAAATACCACCTCCACATCCATATTTGGGAACGGACAAATTGCCGTGAGACAAGTGTAAAGCAGCATCCCTAAGCCCCACACATCGCTGGCGGTGATATAGCACCCATCGAGCATCGCTTCGGGGGACATATAATCCCACGTCCCAGCCCCACACTCGTTCCACGGATCCTCCATCCAGCAAGCCATCCCAAAGTCGGACACCTTTGGGACATAGAACATCCCAGGCCGCGGGTACTTCAGCAAAACATTCGCGGGCTTCAGGTCGCAGTGGATGATCTCATTGTCATGAACCCTCTTTAGCGTCTTGGCGAGAGCTATGACGATCTTTGCAGATTCTTCCTCATCAAGCTGCCCCTTGTACTTGATCCGGTCGTGAAGGCTGCAATTGCACAGCTCAAGAACAAGGTGGTACACCTCCCCGTACTGATTGGGCTCTTCTCGTATGAGCTGCTCGAAGTGGACGAGCCCCTGCTCATCGAGACCCTTGAGTGACACCTCTAGCATAGCCATCAGCCGAGCTTCAAACAGCCCATCGGGCCCATGGACCGTCTTGATCGCAAAAACCTTCCCATCACTCCTTCGGAATGCCTTGTACACCGTCGATTGCCCTCCACCCCCAATCGATTTCTCTAGTTTATATTTCTCTACCAGCGCTGGGTGTTCCTCACAGAGTTTCTCATCCAGGACCGTGTGGTAATCCATCCCTTGCCTAAGTTTTTTGTGCATATAATTGTCTAAACTATGCTCGCGCTCGCGCTCGCGCTTAACCATCTCGAATGAGCACTAGGGCTTGTTTGTAAAGGCAGAATCTTAGTTTAAGCATCTTTTATTTTAAAGGTATCATGTTTAAGTGAACATTTCCTGGAATGCCAAGTGTGGAAGCATGAGAAACTCTCGGCGATGGGATTGAGAACCACGACGTTGTCTCCTGGACGGTATTGGTTCTGGGATACGCTCAAAACCGGCAGGAAGATTTGGCTCTCGAGCTCTTCTC
Source organism: Selaginella moellendorffii (assembly GCF_000143415.4). Taxonomy (NCBI): domain Eukaryota; kingdom Viridiplantae; phylum Streptophyta; class Lycopodiopsida; order Selaginellales; family Selaginellaceae; genus Selaginella; species Selaginella moellendorffii. Next base: position 24,233 of record NW_003314489.1, on the reverse strand, counting down.
CCAGATGGAAGCTGCTATGATCAATCCAGATTGCTCGAGTTTTCTCGCAGCTATCAAAACTTGCTCTAGTCTGGCTGCGCGAGAGGAGATTGATGCGTCGTTGGCTGTGAAGATTAAGAGCTTGGAACGAGCTTTGGCGATTCACTCTCACGCATCAAGCTCTCGCGGCTTCAAGTTGGAGGCGAGGAGACATACACTTGGCAAACGCGATGGTGGACTTGTATGGCAACTGTGAAAGTCTAGAAGATGCTCGCAGGGTGTTTGATTCGATGGAGCAGCACGACATCGTTTCCTGGACATCGATCATCACAGGCTATGCTCACGAGAGCCGAGATGGAGACGAAGCTTTCCTTCTCTTCTCTTCCATGCAAGAACAACGATTTAAACCCGATCGTTTAGCTTGTCTCGCCGCTATCAAGGCTTGTAGCGTAATCACAGAGAAGAAAATGGGATTTAGACGTAGAATCTCTCGAGAAAGCAATGAAAATCCACTCGTGGATCTCGCAGCTTGGCCTGGAGAGAGATCCGGCAGTCTGGTTGATATGTATGCCAAGTGTGGAAGCTTGATCATGGACGCTCGCAGGGTATTTGATAAAATCTTAGATCGCGACATAGTTTTGTGGAACTCTTTCCTGTTTGGATGTGTTTACATTGGCGAGGACGAGCTTGCGTTGGAATGCTATGCAGCCCTGGAAGTTGCTCTAAACTCTCAAACCTTTCTTGCGTTGTTGCCAGTTTGCAGGAACCTGGGAGATTTGAAGCTCGGGAAGCTCTTCCACGCACAGATTCTCCGGCAGGGACTGGAAGGGAGTTCTGTGGGGATTTCCCTGCTTGTGTTGCGGACCACATAGAAATCGCTTCCTGCTTCCTGATGTTGTCAATCTTTCCATCACTTTCTTTTCTCCAGGTCCGAATCACAGCGAAAAGTGGAGCTACCTCTCTGATACAATGGCAGCAATCGGTGGTGGCTCTGCGAAACCTTTGTGGCAAACATCCAATGTGAGAGCTTGGCGAGAGCTTGTTGACAACACCAAGCTTGCTCTCGAGCTCGGTGACTGTGTAAACTCGCTGGTAGCCGCAAAACCAAGGCTCTCAAGACTCCAACAGGGATCACCCCTTCAAAGATTGTTTGGCGCGAATCCTCAAATATACATCAAAGTTTTTTCTCAAGTGCATCTTTTCCTACTCGCATGCTCCGAAATGCTTGGAACGCAGCGATGGCGTCTCCTCGAGCGCCATGTCCTGCAATCAAAGTATTCCATGCCACAGTGTTGGGAGACGCAATGGAGCTCTCAAACACAAGCTCGGCGACCTCGACGCTCCCGCATTTACAGTAGAAGTCGCTGTGGGGCATGTTCTGGAAGAGATCGCAACGAGAGACAAGATCGCTTGAATGACTTTGCTAGCAGTGTATGCAGTTGGAAACTTGGCAGAGCGAATGCACTACATATCACCTAGTCTGCAGTGAAGGAAAAAGAGAAAGATCTCATACTTATGTGCAAGATCCAGCAATTCCAACTTGTCCACAAATCATACAGTTGCATCCTATCACAACATTATGTCCAATCTACATGCAAAGAAGCCAAGAGTAAGCAGTGCTTAAGAAAAGAAAATGTTTCTCAAACGTGAACCAAGTTGTCAAGCTTCACCTTATCCCAGATGACTGTATCACACCAGCTGATGATTAGTCTAGGGTAAATGAGACTTCAGAAGAAGAACGAGCCACTTTTGCTACCTCTCAGGGTCGAGGATGAATTGGCACTCACTGCTTCCAATCTTTATCAGCAATTCCTAAGAAAAAAACATTGTTTGTCGTTGCATTGCTTTTACTATTTATAATAAATCAGTGCTTGGAAAGTTTGGTATTTTTCCCACTTTTCCTAAACAAGATATTGTTTCAGAATGTTTATAAATTCTAAATATGTTATAGTTCGTTAGATTGACGGTTTGCTCAAAAGTAATTTGTATGTTCAATTACATTCTTTTCTATTTTTAATTTCTTTTTCTTTCCATTCATTGTTACGATCAAAACTCTTGATCATAGTTTCACATCTACGTGTACAAAAAAAGCTGGACGCCACTTGCGAGCAAATGCTTGGTCATCGACTTGAGGCAGGAGACCAAGCAGCTCAAGGCACAGTTGAGTTAGTTCCTTTCATTTCTTTAGATGTACAGTATTTCTAGAGGATGCTCAGAGCGTCTTCGTGGAGATAGAGCTAGAGTTGCAGCCGAACAAGGTTGCATCATATCTAGAGTTGCGGGTTTCAACTAATGCTCTGGCTAAATGCTATTCCAGGACGAGCTATATGGTAATTCCGGTTGAGTTGGACCGTTTGCCTTGAAGACCTCATTTCAGTTGAATTCGTTAGGGTTTGGTTGCGGGTTTATCATTTGGGAATGGCGGGATCATGAATATTTGGAAGCGCGAGATTTCTCTCTGGATCCAGGAATTTTGAGAGTCAGGCCGAAATGGAGAAGATTTGGTGTCTCGGCTGCATTTTCTTGCGCCGGCGTCTCATTCCACGCGACGTTGCATCGCAGCGATGCGCTGTTGACGACTGATGTGCATTGGTACACACAGACTCTGGATCACTACGCGACTCAAGTGAGAAGTTTTCTTTCTTTTTCCTTTGAGAGATTGGATTTTTACATGCTCGATCTTTGCAGGACGATGGAACTTTTGCTCACCGTTACTATGAGTTTACTGACTACTTCGATGCTCAAGATGTGTGGTGAGGGACCGTGTGTAGGGATCCAAAACGATTACAGTGCGGTAAGAAAAGCATTTTTTCTCGACATGCTTTATTTCGTTAAAGTGGAACTTATTCAGTAAAGTGGGACATTAATTAGCATGTGTCCACATGCCATTTCCTAGTACTTAATTAATATTTATTAATATTTCTATCAGTTTTTTAATTTATTTTTTATATTTCACAATATTATAACACAAAATCATATGAAAAGTTTTTAATTTATAAATTATAAAGCTAAAACTTCAATTTTTTATTGTTGTTATAAAAATGGCATGTGGCCACACACCATAAGTGGGATAATGAAAAGTTCCACTTTAACGAAATAAAGCATCGACTGAATTGGATCGTTTTTCTTACCTGCGGTGTCAAGGTGCTAGTGAAAAGATTAGGAGCTGCGATTGTTTCTCTGGAACACCAATACTATGAACAAAGCTTGCCATTCAAATCTCATGCGACAGAGAACTTGATTTTCCAAGCAGGCTCTTTTCGATCTCGCAGCATTTCGTGAATATTACCAGGTGAGCAGCTATTTTATAGTTTCACGGCTTGAATAGATAAAAGAGTCGGCTATAAAAAGGAGGGACATAAATGCGAGATTCAATATTTATGATCAAAAGCACTTGAAAGAAAACTTGGCTACAGGAGATCTTTCGAGTAAGTCTAATGTTGAGATTGTGTTTTTGTTGATAGCCTGCATGTAGGTGATAGGTACCAAGTGTGCACCGAATTGGCATACTTTCAAGCGGCGCCTGCCAACAATAGCATTCGCTCTGATCTCATCAATGTCAAGTACATAAGCACAAGCGGTATCATCTTATCCCATGTCCTGATGCTTGTGCAGGGCGGGTACCATTTGGATTTACGCTCCAACGTCTTCGAGAACGGCACATTCCCAGAAGTCGATAGCACAAACCTTTACTACAGGGGAAACAAGATCCCTGATGTTGTCCATCATTCGAGATAAGATTTTGTTTATAAACGGTTCCCAAGATCCTTGGTGTCATGTCTCCAAGCAAACTTCTTCGCTTAATGGTAAGAGAGCCATCATAAGCTATGTCGTCTCAAATCAGCTTTGATGCAATTGCAGAGCCCGCATATGTCAAAACTGAGCTCATGGAGGTGATGTGTGAGGCTGTCTGCAGAGTATCGGAGTAAACCCATGGATTTCGTTTAATCAAGACGATGGCTGAGGGGCACTCTTCCTGGTGGCTCTGAGGATGGCAACTTTCGAAGTGGTGAACAAAAGTTTTTGGGTGAGGACATGATGGAGAGTATGGTAAGTTGAGGAGGAAAGACTAAGAAATCATGCAAAATATTGGAAGGAAGAAGAGGAGAGAGGGAAGAGGACAAAGCACCTCTCTCTATGTGATTTTTAGGACTGTGGAGTCCCAAAGGACTTTAAACATGATCACAGGGATGGAGCTCAGCATGGATGGCTTGAACTCAATGGACTTGGACACTCACTATCACTAGCTAAGTTTTGTGGAGCATTATTGTAGCATTCCCATACCTTTTTAGCATTTAATTTTTACCATTGATTTTTGGTTTGCTTAAGCAAATCTGTATGGATATTCTACCATCTAATAGTTGTTATTCATTATTTATAATTTATAAATCTTCTTAAGCACTTTCTAGTATATTTGTTTTTATTTTACCATCTAATGGTTGATATGCAATAAAATTCATCTTGTGTGTTTATAAATTATAAACATGTTGATAATTATAAATTTTTATTTGATCAATTGGATTAATAAGTAAGAATAACATTACTATTAAGCAAACCAAACATTGCTATTATGCAACGTGTAACAGATTTTTACTATTTTATATAAAAACACAATAAAATATCCCTCAAACCATTTTAAAAAATTATTAGAGGCATTAAATTTGTGAGGTTCAAGACAATGCCATATACTAATATTAGAGTAGTGGGATTTTGATAACTATTAGATTAGTTTCAATATTCATTTCTATATATAAACTAGGGTTTTTGGGTTAATATATTTTTGTATTCCATTTTTATATTTTATGCACTCACATTGGTGGAGGTGATGTGTAGTTTTGATTGTCCCTGAGAAGTGTTTAATTTAGAATTTTGGTTTAGATCTAACTTTTATATAATTTAAATCTTCCTTTCTTTATAGCTTTTCCAATTTCTTCTTTGTTGTTTTTCCTTTGTGTTCATTTTTATGCCAGAGCCTTATTCTTTAACTTTAGAGCAGCAGTTAGTGCAATTACTCAATGCTATGTGGTTATAATTGAATAATCAAACTCAATTGATAGCAACATTCATAGCATGTGATACAACTCCTCATGCTCGTGGTAATCCTTGTGTTCGGCCAAAGTTCTTATGTGAGAGTCCTAGAAATATGTACCATTAGTTTCATCAATTTATAGCACATATTATTCTTGGGATAATGCTTAACAATTATGTAAGTTTCTCACGTGTTTTCAAGGGACAGTGTTATAGTGGTATAGTGGTTTGAGTGTAGCGACTCGTGAGGATTGAAGCATTCTCCTAAATGTCTTTGTGCATTTAAACATGTTGATGATTATAATGATGCCTTCCAATAATGACATCATTTTTGTCAAAGGCCATATGAGTCAGTGATGCAATTGTGAAACACAAAATCCCTAGGCCCCAAAGTGGAGCCGGAAAGGGTGCCACGTGGTAGTGGCCGAAGCGAAAGCCAAACGAGCATAACACGTTTGGACTAAAAGCTCCGACTTGGAAGGTTGAGAGCGGGAGTGGAACTCCCAACAAAGAGCTCGAGGAGCAAGCACAAGGCAACCAATAAGCAAGGCTCCAAAAAGGGACCCAAAAAGGACCAACACATGACACGTGGAAGTGTCTGAGATAGAGTCCGAGGCGGACCTGAGTTGGAGTCCGAGATGGACCCAAAGTGGAGTCCGATATGGAGTCCGAAGTGGAGTCCGAGATGGAGTTCGATATGGAGTCCGAGATGGACCCGAAGTGGAGTCTGATATGGAGTCCGATATGGAGTCCGAGATGGACCCGAAGTGGAGTCCGATATGGAGTCCGAGATGGACCCGAAGTGGAGTCCGATATGGAGTCCGAGATGGACCCGAAGTGGAGTCCGATATGGAGTCCGAGATGGACCCGAAGTGGAGTCAGATATGGAGTCCGAGATGGAGTCCGAGATGGACCCGAGATGGACCCGAGATGGAGTCCGAGATGGACCCGAGATGGAGTCCAAGATGGAGTCCGAGATGGAACCGGGACCGAGACCGAGACCGAGCCCGAGCCCGAGCCCGAGTCCGAGTCCGAGCCCAAGCCCGAGTCCGAGTCCGAGTCCGAGTCCGAGTCCGAGTCCGAGTCCGAGTCCGAGTCCGAGTCCGAGTCCGAGTCCGAGTCCGAGTCCGAGTCCGAGTCCGAGTCCGAGTCCGAGTCCGAGTCCGAGTCCGAGTCCGAGTCCGAGTCCGAGTCCGAGTCCGAGTTTGAGAGGGTGAAAGCCCAAAGCGTTCGTCTCCCAGACCCTGGGGGGTTTGGTGAGCTCCAAAAGTATAGTAAGGGGGAGGACTGCAGTGGAGCCAGTTTGGCCAGGAAAGGCCAGTTTGGCCCAGGAAGGCCGGACCCAGTGTTGGGTGATGAGCTGCCCACTGGGAAGTCCAAGACTAGAGTGAACACGGACCGACAAGCGGGGTAGCTTGGTGAAGTGTTCAAGAGCCGGCTCTAGTTCCCCCGGGAGATCGACTGGCCGATGCTCCCAGTCCAAGTGTGGGTGGCACTACCTACTTGGATACCTGTTGTGGCTCAACGGAACCTCGCTCTAAGCCCATGGCTAGAGCACCTAAAGGCGAAAGGCGGGGAGAGTACCCAAGTGGCTCGCGTAAGGCCACGGTGTTTCGAAATGTTGTCCCAAAGGCCCAGACTGTGGAAAGGAAGAGGAGCAGTCCTCTGGGGTAGTGACCAAGGACACAGTCGTGTGGTGAGGAAGTCCTAGAGGACCGTGGGACTTAGTGGTCGAGCCTGTGGGCCTCAATCCAGTGGCAGTGTCGGCAAACACGGCCAGGGGCAAAAAGGGACTTAGTGGGGACTGACAGAGGGATATTGGGGAAGGCTATTCCCCTTGTCGGTGGGCATCCTAAGGATGCTAAAGAGTGGATCTGAGATGACCACTCACGGATGGGTTACCTAGTCTTGGAGAGCCAAGACTGTGATGCAAGTGGTATTGGACTACCAGTGTGGCAAAGGTGATTGGGCATGGCCTTAGTGTAACAGGCTGCTATGTCGGTGGTACCTTTGAGTGTCGGTCGTGTGGTCGGACATGTGGAGCACTTGGACCAAGTGCAAATGTTGAGTGGCATGGAGGCCATTCTCAGGGCTAGCAAGTCCCAAGTCCGGAATTGGACTTATGGAGGTTGTGATTGAGACTCCTCTAAGTGGTCGGAGGTGTGGTTAAATGACTAAAGTAGAATGGAAAAATTAGTCGCCTACAATTTGGTATCGGAGCTGTTCCTTAGTCCGACTTTTATTGGTGCTCAAGTATATCACCATTGATATTGGCTTCGGAAGGTCCTAGGAGTGGGCTTATCCTTAAGGAGTAGCATGCCGAGGGGACATGGCTCTCCACTCAAGTTCATGCGTGACTTGGGCACAATGTGGTGGATAGAAAAGGGCCAATAATGGAACGACTTTGGGATCTTGGGAACAGTATAAGGTCTCCTCAGAGAGCTGAGGATGTGATCCAAATGAGCGTTTGACGCAGCAAACGGGCTAACGTAATTGTGATAAACAACTATAGTTGGGATCACGGGAAAGATGTAGACTCCAAAACAATAAAGGAGTCACAAGATTATCCTCATATAGTTGAGGTTGGTGCTCATGAATGTGAGACCAGAGGTAATGACTGTGGGAGGTCAAATACGGAAGAGGACTCAAGTCCTTGAAATGGTAGCCGGGGCTACTTTTAATAAATGCTAGAACAACCCAAGGAGTTGGGGGGTGTACTTAGAGATGAGTTGGTATTCTCATCACATGGACAAGTAGTCCTAAGGGGCAGAGGTTGCCTTAGATAACAAAAACAAGTGTCAGAGTAACACTTGTGAAAATAGTCCTTCTGAGTAGAACAGGAATGCAGGAAGTGTATTCCAATGAGCTAGTGCCTCACAAGTGGGACCTTACGGGTCTGTGGATTAACCAAATCCAAAACTGCTGGATGACTCAAGTAGAGTCAAGGGATGGTCCTAAAAGGACTGATGGAAGCATTTGGACTGAGGTGTGTCGTACCCCACGAAGGATGGGGGGGGATCATAGGATCCAAGGATGAGAACAGAGGGTATCTCATCGATGGCAAAATGTGCCATGCTAAAGTCGTGGGAAAGGTGTTCCCAAAAAAAAAAAAAAAAAAAGAAAACAACTTTGACACAAAGTTGTGTGTGACCTCTATGGTGCAGTGCTAACGGATGGTTGGCATGAGAAAGAGCGGTGTTGGTCTTGGCAAAGACATAAACACGAAGGGGAAGTGTCATAGAGGTAGGCTCGTGGAGCTGATGATGTGGAGACACCAAATGTGTCAAGGTGTGATACCTTGAGGCTATGTTGGTGGGTTCATGAGAACCCCTTGCCAAAGGAATCCCAATGGAAATGGGAATGGCATAGCCTAAGCTGCAGAGCATGCAGTTGGAGTGTGGTGACCCAGATAATTATGGAGGTGTGAAAGCACCAAACAATGAGTTGTAAGACTTGACAACTATGAAGCAACTAAGCAAGAGGTGCAAAATAACTGGTTGAACGGGTAAAAGGTAGCTACCCAAGACTTCTTAATAGCATAGGGAAGTCGGATACACCCTTACGGGGGATAAGTTGCTTGTGTTGCGATATAGTAAGTCAATGTCATAAAAGGAAATACTCATTGTCAAGAAAGCCATCATTGGGACACCCGAACACTCTAGAACACCAGAAGGTGGTGTTTGATGTCGCGAGGGCAATGGATAAAGCCCAAGGGACTAAGTCCCTAGCGAATGATGGATAGAAGGTGCTATCCAAATGTCCAAGGTGGCAGAGACAGGAGAAGACTGTCTACTCGAATTGGACAAAGCCAAAAATGGTATTTTGGCAAGGCTAGCGATGGGCATGCAAAGGCCCGTAAGCAACAACGTAATCCCGGTGTGTGGGATTATAGGGTGAGCATACCTGGATTGAGGAAACACTCCCTAGGCTATCGGGTAGGTTCATCCCTAAGAATACTTGCTAAGGCATGATAGAAAGTGCAAAGCTATCCTCCTGGTCTGGAGGAGAATGACCGAAGAAAATGTGTGAAGCCAAAAGCAAGAAGTAAGGGGATAGAACCGAACCATAGGAATCGAAGGGCATAACCAAGGTTGGTTATGCCAGCTGGGAGTGGAGAATCAAGTGGGGGCTTGAGGGTGTTGCCGTTAGCAATCGTGATGCCATGGAGAGTCTAAAATATGGAATTGTCCATGTTAGACTATATGGTAATTGGAAAGCTTGCAAAAAGGGAGGCTTTAGCAAGCTAAGGAACAGAGTTCCTTCAAGGTTCCCAAAGAGGATTCTAGGTAGCTTAGTACCTAGAAAGGCCAAGCGTAAATGGTTCAAGGAACGCGCGAAATCAGAGTGGCGCAGCAGAAATGTGGTCTTGAAGCTTTCCATGAGACAAGGCTATCAAGGTTAGGGAAGTAGTTCCCGAGTGTTCAAAGAGAGGGCTTTGAACGAAAGTCGATGATCAAGGGCTTTCACGCTTGTGCAGAAACCATGTTACAGTGGTCGGAGGACTTGCCAAAGTGAGATTGGCAAGTCAGGGGAACAAATACCCTAGTTGAAGGTGATAACTTCAAAAAGGGTGGGCCATGGGGCCAAGCATGTGTAAGCCACAAATTTTTCCTTTCCAATTTGCTAACTTACCTCGCCTATCCGTCCAACACCGCCTTGGCTTTTGCTAAGTTCCCTTGCCAAGGTTCTCGCCTATGGTACCAGCTCCTACTTGGTCTCAGCTACTCACTGCACGAGCAACGGAGTGTTAGCCACCATCCACGGATTCCCAAATCACTCCCAATCCCCCTCCCCGGGTTGGACTGGACTTAAGGTTCGGCTACACTCCCCGCAAGCACAAGCAGCCAAGCACACCAAGCTTCCAGGTTCCTAACATCCTTTGGTACCACAAGACTTGGTCATGGGACCCTCTAAATCCCAAGTCTTGAGTGCAACACTTGCTTCGAGACGCCGGGGCAAAACACCGTGGCCTAGCGGCCCGGTATGGGTACCTCTCGCCCCCCACTTCCATCCCGAAGGAAGGCCCAAGCCCCTAAGAAGGGCGAGGACCAATGAGCCGCATGGTACTCAAGTGGGGCACCACTCCACTTGAGCCGGGAGCACCGCAATCGGTTTCCCTTTCGGGAGTGGGAGCTGCTCTTGAGCACTTCCTTGGATGGCCCCTCCGGCACCAACCAAGTCCATGCTCACTCCCACCCAAGGCCCCTCGGTCCCAGTCCCAACCTCAAGTCAGTTTGGGAGCCCCACTGGAGAGTCCCTTCTAAACTGGTTCCTGGACCTCACTATCCCTACTATACTTTTGGAACCCCCTGCAGCCCCCCCCCCTTGGGAGACGCACGCTTTGGGCTTTCACCCCTTGACCCGTATTAGTATTTGGACTTAGTCTCTGGCTCGATCTCGGACCCGATTTCGGATCCGACTTCGGATTCGGGTTCGGACTTGATCTCGGACTCGATCTCGGACCCGATCTCGGACCCGACCTCGGACTCGACCTCGGACTCGGTCTCGGACCCGATTTCGGATCTCGGACTCCGTCTCAAACTCGGTCTCGAACTCGGACTCGAACTCGGTCCCCGAGTCGGTCTCGGACTCGATTCCGGACTCGATCTCGAACTCGGTCCTAGAGTCGGTCTTGGACTCGATCTTCGACTTGGTCCCATCCGATGAACTCTTTGTCATTTTGGTCATGCTTTCGGGGTTCCTTTAGCCTACGACACCTCGGCGAGTTGGTTCCTTACAACTCCACCACCCATAGAAGAAGTTCAATGCCCACATCGAACGTCTCGTTTTATCCTACGACTTGTTGACCATGTCTCCGGGGGCATCCCCCCACTTAGCGGTGTGCCTAAGTTAGCCTCCCCGGCCAAGAGCCCTTGACAACGGAATATAGGTGTCCCTATACTCCTCACCTCACCACGCCCTAGTATAGGGTCGGGACTTGAACCCAGCCTTGCTTTACTAGGGGGTTGGGACTCGAACCCAACCTCCGTAGAATACGTCTACGGATTCGACATCCCTGCAGGGAGTCGGGCGTAGCTCCCTACGCCTGGTCGACCTAGCTAACCCATGCTAATTAGCTTACCTTCGGCGCGCCTTCGGGTCCCAACATATGCCATTGCTCAACTTCTCAAATTGATACTTTTAATTGAACTTTGCATAAGTACATAGAGTTCTGCCATGCAGAAATTCCTCCACTAGATCTCGTGCGTTCGCTAGGTTCTCCTCCGGTTCCCATGTTGCTTCGCAGTGTGGAAATCCTTTCCACTTCACATGGAACTCTCTCACCTCGCGTCCATGTCGCTTGCTCTTGCGCGCATTGAGGATGGCCTCGACTTCGTATTCCTCCTCCCCTTGGATAACCTCAGGTAAAGGTCTTACTTGGTCCTTGCGAAGCGGATCCTCAAAATACGGCTTGAGTAAGTTCACGTGGAACACGGGATGCATCTTCCCCATCTCTCGAGGAAGTCGGAGACAGTAAGCCACTTTACCGATTCGAGCCTCAATCTCGTAAGGCCCCGCGAACCTGCTTAAGGAACTCAAGATCAATTCATTTACAGGAACACATGCATTCTTACCTTTGGGTCAACTTCCGGCTGATCCCACTTGGTAGCCTGAGGTTCTTGGTGTTCAGCCACACCTTCTCCCCAGCTTGGAACTCCACATCTCGACGCTTTTGGTTCGCGTACTTAGTTTGCCTTTGTTGAGCCCGTTCCAAGGAATCCCTCACTAGATTCCAAATGTTGAGTCTTTCCGCCGTGAATGCCTCCACTGCGGGTAACTCTCCATGATACTCGGCCACGCCGAGTTCCACAGGACCTTCAATAGCTCGCCCATTGATGACTTCCCATGGACTCACCCCGATGCTCGAATGTGGTGAGTTGTTATAACACATTTCCGCAAGTCCCAAATGACTTACCCAGTCGGTCTGGTCTCCCGAGACATAGCATCGCAAATAATCCTCCAGCTGCCTATTCACCCTTTCCGTTTGTCCGTCTGTCAAGAAGTGTTAGTGCCATCAATCTTGACTCAATACCCATTACCTGTGGGTGATAGGCCGTGCTGAATTTCAACTTGGTGCGATACTGTTCTAGGAGTGTCCTCCAGAACCTACTGGTGAAGATCTTATCTCGATCTGAGATAATCTCTTCCGGCCTTCCCCGCACTCGAACCACTTGTTCGAAGAACAGCTTTGCCACACTTTCCGCATCCACATCCGTTGTGGTGGGTATGAAATGTGCCATCTTTGAAAATCGGTCCACCACCACGAATATCGCATCGAACCCCTCGCTTGGGGGTAGTCCCGTGATGAAGTCCATCGTGAGACATTTCCATGGACGATCTGGAATGGGGATGCTTTGCAACAAGCCCCCACTAGCCTTCGTCACGGTTTTGACCTGCTGACATGTTGGACATGTCTTTACATAGTCTTGGACGTCCTTAGCCATATCTGGCCAGTGATACTTCCTTTTGAGTAAGCCCATCGTCTTGGGCACTCCGCCGTGTCCCGCGAGAGGTCCGTCATGACACTCTTCCAAGGCTACCTTCCTTAGTTCCCCTTCTGGAACATACACCCTCGTTTGCTTGTAATATATGAGTCCGTTGCGTTCCGCATAGCCCGTTTTCTCTTCCGTTGGCAGCTCACCTCTCTGGTGAGCTTCCCGCGCCTCCAGATTCCTCAGCAACACTTCTTGTGCTAGACCATCACTCTCGTATGCGGTCCGCACATCGTCCCAAAAGGTTGCTGTCGCGCTAGATATCGCCAACTTCAAGCTCGCTTTTCGACTTAGCGCATCTGCCACGATGTTGCTCTTCCCAGGCTTGTACAGGATCTCGCAATCAAACTCGGCCAAAGCATTGGCCCACCGACCTTGTTTTCCCCTTAGGTCAGGCTGTGACAAGAAGTGTTTCGTTGCCACATTGTCCGTGTAAACCTTGAAGTGTCTCCCAAGGTAGTGTCGCCACTCCTTGAGCGCCTTGACCACCGCAAACAATTCCTTCTCGTGGGCAGGCCACTTCCGTTGAGCCTTGTCCAGCTTCTTCGAGAAGAACGCTACTGGATGGTTGTCTTGCTTCAAAACTGCGCCCAACGCAAAGTCCGAAGCATCCGTGTCTACCTCAAAGTCCTTACCAAAGTCTGGTAATGCCAACACCGGAGCCTTCCTCAACTTCCCTTTGAGGTGGACGAATGCCGCCTCGCATTCCGCTGTCCATACCATCTTCCCTTTTCCTGTTTAGTCCGTTAAGGGCAGGGCTACTCTCGAATAGTGTCTGATAAACTTTCGATAGTAGTTGCATAGCCCCAGGAACGCCCTCAACTCATGTACATTCGATGGTCGTTCCCATTCCTGGATCGCTTGGACCTTCTCCGGGTCCACCTTGAGCCCGTCCTGGCCCACCACATGCCCGAGAAACTTTACCTCTTGTTGAGCAAAGTCACATTTGCTCTCTTTAGCATACAGTTTGTGTTCCTTTAGTTTCTCAAACACCTTCGCCAAGTGTTTGGCATGCTCCTCTAGCGTCTCGCTATAGATCAGGATGTCGTCAATATAGACGACCACGAAGCGATCCAAATAGGGTACAAAGATGTGGTTCATCAACGCCGAAAACGTTGCCGGTGCATTGCACAGCCCAAAGGGCATCACCAAAAACTCAAAGCTCCCATACCTCGTTCGACAGGTTGTCTTCTCAACATCTTCCTCAGCTACCCTGATCTGGTAGTATCCTGACCTTAGGTCAATCCTCGAGAAGTATTTTGCCTTTCCCAACCTATCGAACAGGTCCTCGATCCTTGGCAAAGGGTACTTGTTCTTCTTGGTATACTTGTTGAGCAACCGGTAGTCTATGCACATGCGCATAGATCCATCTTTCTTTTTCACAAATAGCACCGGCGCCCCATACGGCGACTTGCTCAACCTAACATACCCTTTGTCCACCAACTCCTCTAGTTGGCTCTTGAGCTCCTTGAGTTCTTTTTCATTCAATCGATAGGGTGGACGAACCACTGCCTCAGCACCCTCGACCAGCTCAATCTTATGTTCTATCGGTCGTGCGGGGGGCAACCCCGCCGGTAGCTCCTTCGGCATCGTATCCTGGAATTGGTCCAGCACCTGCTGGATCACTAAAGGTACTTCTTCCGTTCTTGTCTTTTTGTCACTCTTCACCGAGAGTAAGCACAAAAAGGCTGCCTTAGTTCCTTTAGTGAGTTGTCCTCTCGTGGACACCAGGTTTAAGCATGACTCTTTGGCCTTGCTTTGCCCTACCTTTAGATCCTGGGCCTCCACCCTAGATCTTCTTCCTTGGGCATTCGCCAATACCACCAGGTTCCTACCTTGTCCATGCAGGGCTACCACGAACCGATTAAACCAATCCATTCCGAAGATCACGTCAAATCCCGCCATGTCCAAGATGGTGAAATCCATGTCCACTTTCCATGTCCCCACTTCGACTCTCGCTTGTCGAAGTACCTCATCGGTGCTTTGGCTACCTTGAACAAACTCTATAGTCCTTGGTTCGCCTAGCCGCTGCACCGTTAGTCCGGCTTGCCGAACTATGTCTGCAGCCACAAAATTATCCGAAGCACCCGTGTCAATAAGGATCTTAACAAAGCTACCTCCGAGCTTCCCTCGGAGGGCTAGTAGATGTCGCGAACGACTCTCTACCAAAGTTGCTCGTGTAATGAGTAACTTTGAGTTAGGGACTGGATCACATACCTCAGTTTGGACTTCACCCGACTTGATGGCCATATTGGCTCTGGCCTTCTTCGGGTAGGGACATTCCCTCGAGAAGTGTCCCGCTTCGCCGCAGTTGTAGCATACGTTGTTTCCCACGCTGCTATACGACTTGACCTTCTTATCCGTGGGTTTGTCTTTTTTCGCTTGACTCCCCCACGTACTCGCTCGCTGGCCACCGGATTTGCCTTTCCGGAACCCCGAGGACTCATTCTTAGAGAAACTCTTTTTGAATTTCCCCTTGCTATACGTTCCCCTTGGTTTGGCCCCTTTGCTAAATGTGGATCCCGACCCCGTCGTGTTCCCCTTTCGCAGGTTATCGTTGAAATGCACCTTGATGGCCGCATCCAACGCTTCCTTGTAGTTGGTCGGGTTCCACCGCATCACCTCACCGCGAGCCCAGGTTTGCAAACCTGATATGAAGGCATGGAACGCATCCATATCCCCCATGTCCGTGACAAGTATCCTTTTTGCCATGAACCCATTCATATATTCCTGGATGGTTCCAGTCTGCTTCAGCCTACTCAGCTCATCTCTCAGATGCAGAGTGGCATTCGGAGGAACGTATGTTGCGCGGATCCTCGCCTTCATCATGTCCCAAGTGGCCACTGGTCCTTCGTTGGCCTCCGTCGTTCTCCACCAAGACTTGGCATTATCTGCCAAGTATGGTTTTGCACATGGGACCTTCTCCGAGCTCGGTAACCACAACGCTCGGAAGTAGTCCTCCATATCGTAAAACCAATCCTCCACCACCTTATAGTTGTTCACTCCCTTGAAGACCGGTGGGGGCTTTGGTTTGTACTTGGGAACTGCCTGAGGGACTGATTCCACTTCAGTTTGTTCGACCTTGTCTGGTTTTGCCTCAGTCCCGGCCGAAAGATCCGCACCTTCTGCGCTGCCAGCATCCGCAGTCTTTTTCTTTTTCTTCCGCCTCTCGTCACGCTTTAGCTTGCGTACGAGAGTTTCCAGCAGGGCATTGGTCTGTGCCAACTGTCCTTCTAGCACGTCCAATCCAGCCTTGGACGACCGAACCTCGCCACCGGACTCCTGTTTGGAAGTTTCCTCACTAGAGTTCTCCTCATGCAAGGATTCCTCATCCATAGCCTCTTGTTCGACCGGAGGCTCCAGCTCCGGCGGAGGTTCCGTCTCCGCCTGGGTTCGCTTACGCCCTGCCCTTGCCATCTCCCAGCAATCCGCCTCTATCCTTCGCTAGAACTGAGATAAAGGCTCCAATACCAAATTGTAAGCCACAAATTTTTCCTTTCCAATTTGCTAGCTTACCTCGCCTATCCGTCCAACACCGCCTTGGCTTTTGCTAAGTTCCCTTGCCAAGGTTCTCGCCTATGGTACCAGCTCCTACTTGGTCTCAGCTACTCACTGCACGAGCAACGGAGTGTTAGCCACCATCCACGGATTCCCAAATCACTCCCAATCCCCCTCCCCGGGTTGGACTGGACTTAAGGTTCGGCTACACTCCCCGCAAGCACAAGCAGCCAAGCACACCAAGCTTCCAGGTTCCTAACATCCTTTGGTACCACAAGACTTGATCATGGGACCCTCTAAATCCCAAGTCTTGAGTGCAACACTTGCTTCGAGACGCCGGGGCGAAACACCATGGCCTAGCGGCCCGGTATGGGTACCTCTCGCCCCCCACTTCCATCCCGAAGGAAGGCCCAAGCCCCTAGGAAGGGCGAGGACCAATGAGCCGCATGGTACTCAAGTGGGGCACCACTCCACTTGAGCCGGAAGCACCGCAATCGGTTTCCCTTTCGGGAGTGGGAGCTGCTCTTGAGCACTTCCTTGGATGGCCCCTCCGGCACCAACCAAGTCCATGCTCACTCCCACCCAAGGCCCCTCGGTCCCAGTCCCAACCTCAAGTCAGTTTGGGAGCCCCACTGGAGAGTCCCTTCTAAACTGGTTCCTGGACCTCACTATCCCTACTATACTTTTGGAACCCCCTGCAGCCCCCCCCCCCCTGGGAGACGCACGCTTTGGGCTTTCACCCCTTGACCCGTATTAGTATTTGGACTTAGTCTCTGGCTCGATCTCGGACCCGATTTCGGATCCGACTTCGGATTCGGGTTCGGACTCGATCTCGGACTCGATCTCGGACCCGATCTCGGACCCGACCTCGGACTCGACCTCGGACTCGGTCTCGGACCCGATTTCGGATCTCGGACTCCGTCTCAAACTCGGTCTCGAACTCAGACTCGAACTCGGTCCCCGAGTCGGTCTCGGACTCGATTCCGGACTCGATCTCGAACTCGGTCCTAGAGTCGGTCTTGGACTCGATCTTCGACTTGGTCCCATCCGATGAACTCTTTGTCATTTTGGTCATGCTTTCGGGGTTCCTTTAGCCTACGACACCTCGGCGAGTTGGTTCCTTACAGCATGGAGGAGTCCATGCATGATCACAGGCTTGTCAAGTGAGAGGACTTGGCAGTGGGGAGGAACTAGGTTCCTAAGCTGTGATCTCTAGCGCGCTTTGAGTATAAGTTGGTGCACCGGCGTGGGGAGAGTCACGCCAGGCATCCTGGGTGATGCCGTCCGTAGATGCATATACGGAGGTTGGGTTTGAGTCCCGACCCTCTAGTGCTTGGGTTCGAGTCCCAAATCACTAGGGCGTGGTGATGGTTTGGAATATGAGGACACTCATATTTCGGTGGTCATGGACTCTCAATGAGGAGATTGGCTTGGGCACACCGCCAAGCGGGGGATGCCCCGGAGTCGTGATGCACGGTTAGATTGCTTAGAGTGAAAGCTCGGCATATCTAACTTGAACACTTTGGTGCAAAGGGCACCAAGGACGTGGTGAATGAGATGGGGACACCCAGTCTCAGTTGCTATGGATCCTTGGCCGGAAGGGCTGGCTTGGGCGCACCGCCAAGTGTGGGGGATGCCCCCGGGGTCATAGTCAACAACTTAGAAGGGTCTGGAAGACCTAGTTCCTATTGATAATGGTGTGGCTTGGTCAAGGTGACCAAGTGGGAAGGACACCTAAGGAAATGAACTACGACCATACAATGGTATTGTGAGTTCAAAGTAGTCTCTAGGAGAGACCCATGGGAGGGTCACAAAGTTGGGCCATGGATAGAGCCCACAGTAGAAGATGCTAAAGAGACTTACCAGGGGTGAACACCCTAGTCTTGGCAAAGCAGAACCTTTGCTATGGAATCAAAAGAATACCTCAACGAGGGAGGTAGAGATTCGATGTTGCTTGGCGCAATAATCAACGGATAGGAGCAAAAGATGAGTGGCCAAGATAGGGCCGTGGAATCCCTTGGAAGGAATCCAAGTGACAAAGTTAGGCGAGGAACACTAATGTGTTGGACGCTAACAAATTGCGGGAAAGGAAGTGTGTTTCCAAGGATGGATTCCGAATTGCTCCGATTTGGCGAAAGTGGATGCTCCAAGGGAGGGAGCGGTAAAGTAGCCAAACGATAGGGCCATGGACAGCCCTAGCACGAAGTATGATAAATGGAACTTAGTGCCCAAGGTGGCACAAAATAGAAGAGAGGATGATGGTGCCCTCAAGTAATGAACTCCCTAGGATGGGGAAGTGGAGTTGCACAATCTGTGCAATGCAAGGTGTTAGAGACACCTAGGAAATTGACTTCCAAAAGTCAAAAGAGTAAAAGTTCCAAGGTGCAAACGTTCAATAGATGGAAATTGAGTCTACTCGAGAAGGAGTAGTGGGATTGACTTAGAGAAGAGTTTCTAAGGGGTTTAGCGAGAACTAAACCAATAAAAGGAGAGAACCACTACATGTGGTCCAATCAGTCTCTAAGTTGGAGAGACTACCCTCCTTGGAGGATAGGCAAGGCATGGTGAGCCTTTGGTGTCAAACCATTGAGGAATATGCAAAAGGCATGGTGAGCTTTCAATGTCAAACCATTGACGAATATGGAGAAGGCATGGTGAGCCTTCAATGTCAAACCATTGACAAATATTGGCTAGGTGCCAAGGATGGAAATGGTAACACATGCGGGTGTTACTTTATAAGATGGTTTACCGTTCGATGAGGACATCGAACTTCGTCTATGGGTGGTGGAGTTGTGAGACACAAAATCCCTAGGCCCCAAAGTGGAGCCGGAAAGGGTGCCACGTGGTAGTGGCCGAAGCGAAAGCCAAACGAGCATAACACGTTTGGACTAAAAGCTCCGACTTGGAAGGTCGAGAGCGGGAGTGGAACTCCCAACAAAGAGCTCGAGGAGCAAGCACAAGGCAACCAATAAGCAAGGCTCCAAAAAGGGACCCAAAAAGGACCAACACATGACACGTGGAAGTGTCTGAGATAGAGTCCGAGGCGGACCTGAGTTGGAGTCCGAGATGGACCCGAAGTGGAGTCCGATATGGAGTCCGAAGTGGAGTCCGAGATGGAGTTCGATATGGAGTCCGAGATGGACCCGAAGTGGAGTCTGATATGGAGTCCGATATGGAGTCCGAGATGGACCCGAAGTGGAGTCCGATATGGAGTCCGAGATGGACCCGAAGTGGAGTCCGATATGGAGTCCGATATGGAGTCCGAGATGGACCCAAAGTGGAGTCCGATATGGAGTCCGAGATGGACCCGAAGTGGAGTCCGATATGGAGTCCGAGATGGAGTCCGAGATGGACCCGAGATGGACCCGAGATGGAGTCCGAGATGGACCCGAGATGGAGTCCGAGATGGACCCGAGATGGAGTCCAAGATGGAGTCCGAGATGGAACCGGGACCGAGACCGAGACCGAGACCGAGACCCGAAGTGGAGTCCGATATGGAGTCCGAGATGGAGTCCGAGATGGACCCGAGATGGACCCGAGATGGAGTCCGAGATGGACCCGAGATGGAGTCCAAGATGGAGTCCGAGATGGAACCGGGACCGAGACCGAGACCGAGACCGAGCCCGAGCCCGAGTCCGAGTCCGAGTCCGAGTCCGAGTCCGAGTCCGAGTCCGAGTCCGAGTCCGAGTCCGAGTCCGAGTCCGAGTTCGAGTCTGAGAAGGTGAAAGCCCAAAGCGTTCGTCTCCCAGACCCTGGGGGGTTTGGTGAGCTCCAAAAGTATAGTAAAGGGGAGGACTGCAGTGGAGCCAGTTTGGCCAGGAAAGGCCAGTTTGGCCCAGGAAGGCCGGACCCAGTGTTGGGTGATGAGCTGCCCACTGGGAAGTCCAAGACTAGAGTGAACACGGACCGACAAGCGGGGTAGCTTGGTGAAGTGTTCAAGAGCCGGCTCTAGTTCCCCCGGGAGATCGACTGGCCGATGCTCCCAGTCCAAGTGTGGGTGGCACTACCTACTTGGATACCTGTCGTGGCTCAACGGAACCTCGCTCTAAGCCCATGGCTAGAGCACCTAAAGGCGAAAGGCGGGGAGAGTACCCAGGTGGCTCGCGTAAGGCCACGGTGTTTCGAAATGTTGTCCCAAAGGCCCAAACTGTGGAAAGGAAGAGGAGCAGTCCTCTGGGGTAGTGACCAAGGACACAATCGTGTGGTGAGGAAGTCCCAGAGGACCGTGGGACTTAGTGGTCGAGCCTGTGGGCCTCAATCCAGTGGCAGTGTCGGCAAACACGGCCAGGGGCAAAAAGGGACTTAGTGGGGACTGACAGAGGGATATTGGGGAAGGCTATTCCCCTTGTCGGTGGGCATCCTAAGGATGCTAAAGAGTGGATCTGAGATGACCACTCACGGATGGGTTACCTAGTCTTTGAGAGCCAAGACTGTGATGCAAGTGGTATTGGACTACCAGTGTGGCAAAGGTGATTGGGCATGGCCTTAGCGTAACAGGCTGCTATGTCGGTGGTACCTTTGAGTGTCGGTCGTGTGATCGGACACGTGGAGCACTTGGACCAAGTGCAAATGTTAAGTGGCATGGAGGCCATTCTCAGGGCTAGCAAGTCCCAAGTCCGGAATTGGACTTACGGAGGTTGTGATTGAGACTCCTCCAAGTGGTCGGAGGTGTGGTTAAATGACTAAAGTAGAATGGAAAATTTAGTCGCTTACAGCAATTTGGTGTTTGGTTTTTGCTTCATGCCAAATATGTAAAAAAGGATCAAGTTAAGACTAACACTTTGTAGAGATCTTGTAAAATTTGTGTATACACTTGCTTTAACCACTTTAGACAATACCTTTCATTTGGCATAATGTTATGAAATGTCATATTTTCCACTTCTCATTACACATCCTTCAACTCCACTTCCTATAAAAGATAGTTATGCTTCACTTCCTATAAAAAATAGTTATGTTCTAATAAGCTCTATTTCGTTAAAGTGGGATTTATTCAGTAAAATGGGACTAGGTACAAATTTTCAAGTATTTGAAAATGACGTGAAATTATATGTTTTTTGTCCAGGGGCTAGACATATCTGGGGCATGGTGACTAGCGTGGTGACCTTATGTCCAGACTGAGTCCATCTAGTTGTATAATAAATCTCATTGTCAAGGTGAACAAGCCGAATCTGAAGCTAAAGAAGAGCGATGGCATGCGCGCACACACTATTTGTTTGTTCATTGAGCGTGTGGTGAGCTTTCCAAGATGAACATCATTCCTATTAGCCAGACATATAACTTAATGGTGAGAACATTTAGATATTATTCAATGTTATCTTTTTCTAACGAATCTAATTGTGAAGGTGTAGCAAGAGGCATTGCTAGTCTGGAGAAGTCATTTAACTCATTTGACCCTTAGTGTATTTTCATGAAACTAAATAACATTCATATTATTAAGGAATTTCTCTAGTACCTTTTTTTTACGACATAGAGGCTTGCATTTCTTTCAAAGGTGATTTAGTAAAAGGCCTGAGGGCACATGCCATTCTATTTCTCAGACCGGTATTAAGATATACTAGTGCAAAGGGAAAAAGGTATTTGGTGATCAAGTAAATGGCATGAGGGCACACGCCATTATAAGCCTAAGCGCTAGTGGACACCTCCTTTTTGGTACTCTCAGCGGTACTATCATCCTTCTCCGGGTCAGTTGTTTTGCTTTGGATTGTTGTCTCTGACGTTACTGGGGCGTTCTCGATAGTTGTTAATGTTGCCGTTTGTTCAGAAAAATGATCACCTGGAGTATAGTACGGGGAGTTTGGAAGACTTATATATTCTACATCTTCACCTATCTCCTTCTCCATCTCCTTTTCTGCCTCACTTACAGATTTTGTGCTTGCCATGAGAACGCTCTTCACCCTAAAATATGGAGTTCGTTGTGTTATAAAAGGAAACCAACACACACGCTGCAAGGGAATGATGGTACATAAAGCACGTAAGCCCACAATATGGGTTTATGTGCCATTAATATGGGCCACACGCCATATTATTAGATTTATGCACGTGTGATTGGTAAATGCATATGTCACATCATCTTTGTTTTACCTCACACACTATATCAAGCCTCCTCTGATTCAGATTCGGATTGTTCACCTTGAAATAAAATACATTAGAAACTTTGTAAAGGAATATTAATGAATCTCACCTTGAACCCGAGTTATGAATGCTCTTGCTGCATCTCTTGCATGGTCTGGCAAGGTGATGGTGGCACTCTGCTTCCGCATCCAACCATGCACAACATTATCCACCGATATGCTCATGCTGGGATCCCTTGGATTCAGCACCCATCTCTTTTCTAGGCAATCCTTCGTATATCCGGAACTTGGCTTGAACCACTCCACAGTTACATTGAAGGAGTTAGTTTCCGCGTCCTCCTCTGCATCAGTGATGCAGCGCCCCACCCATATCATTTGTTTTTTATTACTGGGTCTGACAAGCACGACCATTCCTTTGCAGACCTGTACTGGATTGAATGCTGAATCCGGCTTCTTGTTCCTCGGCCCACAATAGTGATCCTCAACATCGTTATCTGTCACTGCATTTCCAGAGGACATTGTTCCGCTACTATCTGGTGCTCTGGGTTCTGGCCAAAAGGACTCTTCCAATTCTTCATATACAACCGGCCCATTTTGGATAGTAGATATAATCTTCTCCCAGTATTCGAGCAAAGGCTTGCACCTCTGAAAATAGGATTCTCCACCAAACACCAACCCCCTCTTCCAGAAGGCAATATGCTGTCTAATCCCGGCCACTATACTTTCCTGGTCTTTGAGTCCATCCGGGTGCATCGGCCGTGGGGAACCCTGAGGAATCATAGGTTCCCCAGTTATGGGATCTCTCTTGAAGAGTTCAATGCCGTCCACTGGCAGCCACACTGTGTCCCATTCTCTCATCTTGTACCTCATCACTGGAGCACCGTCACACATGCTGAAATGAAACTGAAGAGGCTTGTAGTGGCCAATCAGCGTTTCGGATCCATCCCTGATGTAGCCTCTTACAAACCCCTTAAAGTCTGGAACCTCTGTCAGAAGTGCAGCTTCAACAGTGCCTTTGATGCAATTTTGGAATTCATCGTAGAGTTGTGGGAGGGTGAGGACATTGGATCGCCGGAGGGACTCTGCCAGGTGACTGAACATGGCATCGACGTCTTCATGAGTGTGCCCAACCATGAGAAAGCCAAGTGTAACCGTTTCAAATATGCCTTTGGCAACAAGCATCGCCAAGTACGCGAAGACGTACATGTTTTTGTTCTCACTGCCAGCATTGTCTGTTTGGAGCAGAAGATGGGGTGGAAGGCCACATCGGCCGCAAGAACTTCCTTGAGATTCTGCTTCGTTTGGATGAGGCTGTGCATTCACCGGGCGACCAGCCTCGTCGGAATGGCATGAGGCCTCACGTGATAACCCTACAATCTGACGGCCAACATATTCACTGGGATGGCATGGGGCCCCACGCGATACTGCAAGCCTTTGCTCCTCCTCCAGCTGAACCCTGTATGGGGTTCGATCGACAAGGGCCTTATGCAAGGGTTGGCCGTTCAGCTCAGTCTGCGCACTTTGCAGAGACCTTAAGTGTTTTGCTAGGGACGCAATCATCATGTTTGCACCCCCGCCACCCCATAGAGGTACAAAGAAGTTCCCATAGTTCTGGGCACCATGCCCATGAGCGATTATGCCAAACAGAGACACAGGCAGCTGCATGGATGAAGAGATTGCCTTGGGGGCAGGATTGAGTCGAGGTAAGCACGTCTTTTTCTGGTCCATTTTGTCGTGGATGATGCAGAGGTAAGAGTCAGGTCTCTCCATGGAGAGAATCCTGTTATGATAATATGCAGTCCTGCAGCTTCTCTGCTCGATGTTGTGGTCGAGCCGCCTTCTAACCAACGTCTCTCGCTCTTGAGCGCTGCAAGAATTCTTCGACAAAGCCATTTTGATAGCAGTGCACTCGTCACACTTTGAAAAGCTGGAGTACTTTCCTATACTCACATCCCTGAACCTGTTGCTCCACAATCTACTAAATCTAGATTGGCTCAGCTTCCTGTAGCCATTACTCTGGAGTTCCCGATTCACATCTTCCAATATGGCCCCCTTGGTATACATGGAAGGGAGAACTCGTTGGGTGTCTCGTGTTCCATCTTCCAAGAGGCGGGTTTTATGTGGTTGCTGCTCGCTACATGTCTCGACAAACCTCTGAAGATGC
>NW_003314488.1:0-33047 GCF_000143415.4 Selaginella moellendorffii | reverse complement strand
TCTCCTATCCGGCCTTTATGGGAAAAGCTGCGGGTACTTGTTTCCGAGTCAAAGGAACGATTAGCAGGAAGCATTCGCATTAATTGACTCGGGAGTGACACCGTCAACCAACATTCTCTATCTAAGCTGCAGCTCGCAGCGCGTCCACAGAAGACTCCTCTAGAGGTGTCGATAGCGGACAAGGGAGTCATCGAGGCGTCTGCCCGGGTCTCATTCTCGATGCTCATTGGTGGTCACCAAGTGAAAGGAGAGTTCTTCATCCTGGGCATCGAAACACTTCGCCTCTTTGGGGACATTCTCGTCAACTTTGATGACCATCGTCTCTCCTTCAATCACCAGGGGAGGAAGATCGTCTGGAGGGGGGAGTGGACATTGGAAAGAAGACACGGGCAACCGCTGGACAATGCCGGGGGTTGATCGCGAGAGGAGGATGTCCCATGGCGTATGATTCAGAAACAGGGATTCTTCTTCCAATGGATGGGAACCAGAAGAGATCCTTTCGAAACGACATCTTCAGCTTTCTCAGGCCTAGCTGCAAGGTCCAACCATGTACCAAGTTCCGACTTCTCCAGTCACGGGAACCAGAGAGAACCAGGTCGTTGGAAGAAGCAGTACACCACGGAAGCCATTCGTGAGGTGGCAAGGAAGTGGGTCTTCCTCAACCGAGTTTGTGCTCATGAAGCAATCACGCACAAGATCCAACTCGAGAAAGGGATCGTCACGACTTTCATTCAGCTGAGCCATGTAGAGCGAGGTGGATAAGATGATCAAGGAGCTCATGGACAACCTCTTAAAGAGGACAGTTTCAGTCCTTACACGGCACCAATAATCTTGGTGCTAAAACGTGACGGCTCGTGGAGACTGGGCGTTGATTACAGACAGCTCAACAACGTCACTCTCCATCCCAACTTAATTGATGGACTCGGTGAAGCAGCTATTTCTCCGAGCTAGATTTGCGATCTGCATATTATCAAATATCCATGGCAGAGAAGGACAGGATGAAGACAGCATTTCAGACTCAGAGAGGGGTTTTACCAGTTTAAGGTGAGGGCTCACCATCCTGGCCACCTTTCAGTCTCTCATGAACAAGATCGGTCATTGTATTTTTCGACGACATCCTCGTCTACAGTCGATCCTGGGAAGAACACCTTATACACATCGACGAGGTTTTGCAAGTGCTAGAGGATCATGCGCTGATCGTCAAACTCTCAACATGCTGCTTTGCCAAGCAAGAAGCAAAGTACTTAGGCTTCCAGATACGAGCGGGCCAAATGTGAGCCGATCCAACAAAAATGGAGGCGACGAGAGGTCTCTCACCAGCATGAAGTAGCTCCATGCTTTTCTCAGGCTCTGTAACTACCTCTGGAAGTCTGTGGAGCACTATGCTTCCGTTGCGTCGCCTCTGACGGACATCATTCGTGTAGGCAGGTTTTCGTGGGACGAGAACGCACAGTCAACGTTCGAACTTTTCGGCTCCGATTCTTCAACTTCCAGACTTTGAGAAGCAGTTCATCGTGGAGACGATGCCTCGGATGCAGGAGTGGGAGCGATCTTGAAGTTCGAGAGCAAAAGATTCTTGGAAGTGGAGTCTCGCCAGCCGGCGTATGATTGACAAAGTGGAGGCACTGCGAGGTCGCACGGATCACTTCAGTATGAAATTTCTTCTCGAGCAGCCTCGCCTTAACAAAAAGCAGAGGCAGCTTCAATCAATCGATTTCACGATTGAGTATAAGCCAGGGAAAACAAACGTCGTCCCTGATGCGCTCTCAAGGATGTTTGAAAAGCCGGAGGTCAGTTGTCACACCAGAAATCATAGAGGGCTAATCCAACGATGACCACTCGAAGGAGACAACAACTTCAACGACGCGAAGATTTCCTTCCATGACGGCTTGCTCTAGAAGAAAGGAAGGATTCTACTCGAGTTCCGCAAGATCATCTTCACCAAGGCATTCTCGCGGGGCATCCGGGGGTCGTGTGGAAAGGAATGGAGTGTGAGATACGCACTTGGATCAGGGAGTGTCCAGAGATAGTCGCAACACCTGGTCTTCTCAAGCATTTACCTTCTCCATCAGCGCCAGCTCTCGTCCTCAGCTTCAAAGAAGGTGGTAGAGATCTTCTGGAGGGAGGTGGTGAGGTTCCATGGCGTTCCAAGCGAAATCGTCTCCAACCGAGACACCAGGTGTCCATTGGAAGTCTCCCTCTTATATTCCTTTTGAGTATCTAGGTCTCCCTCTCATCCTCAACTGCTCTCTCAAGGTGACCTGCGTTGTATTGAGGCCCTGGATCGTGCCACTATGATCCATACAAATTGCATTTCATCTAGGCCACGTTTGCCCTAAAATGAGCCTGCTCTTCTCTCATCATCCCTACTTCAATACATGTATGGGATTGACCAACAACACTATTGCTCTCAGGTGAACATATTGATGGTTTACGTTGAATTTTTACTGAAACTGCTCCTCCTCTGGATCCTCCATCCAGTGCCTTTCAAAGCACCCATCATGTGTCGCCTCAGCAGCGGCTCTTCCCAGCGCCTCTAGACAGCACGTCCAGCACTGTCCAACACCTCTACTGGCAGCATCTAGAGCACAACTTGTACTCCACACCACACACAGCACACAGCTTGCTCCCTGGCATCACCTCCTCTAGCAACACTTGTCTGTCTCAGTCAGCACCCAGTGCCTCTGCCCTGATCTGGGCTCTAGTGCAGCAACCATGATCTTGTGGCTCACCTTCTTGTCAGCCAACAAGTGCCATCCACTTCTGATTAAGGTGGCTCATCCTCCGCCTCACTAATGAGAGCCATCGTCCCAAGATATGATACCATGAAAAGAAACAATGGATTTATATTTGATAAACCAAGAATCATGACTCAAAAATCCTCCAGTAACCTGGCAAGGCCACCTGGATCTCACTAACCTCAATACTATCAACTTCATTGGTGAGAGCTTTCATGCACATCGGGAATTAGGCTCGAGGTGTGTTTGAGACAATGGTGACGAGGGACTTGGTTTCGTGGACAACAATAGTGTCGGGCTATGCCTTGTAGAAGAGGCCGAGAGGATGTTTTCCCGGATGGCCCAGCAGAATCTCGTGTCTTGGAATGGGCTGATGGAAAACGGCATCCTGGACAGACCGAAGCTGCTGTTTGATCGAATGCCACAGTTGCCTACAGCAATCGCTGCCGCCTATGCCCAGCACGGGCATGTCGATGGCGATCCACCACCAAATGCCCACAAGGGACTTGATATGCTTGTCGCAATGCTCGGCCAGGCCGGGAGAATGGAGGACGCCCTCAAGATCCAGCACCAAATGCCGAGATGGAACGTTACGCGATCCTCTACTCTCGTGGGCATTGCGGCGAGCACAGTTCTAGCCTCGATCACGCGGCCATCGTGAGCGTAAGCGTGAATCAAACTCGTCCAGCAGCAATTCACGATCTCTTCCGGGATGCTGTCAAACGATCGCATCTTGCGGCCTGGAACTTGATGATGGAAGCATATGCCCAAACTGAGCAAGCCATCCAACTCTTCCACGAGGCCACGCCCGACGGTGGAGTGAGGATCGATCTTGTGTCGTTCATCACCATCCTCTCGGCTTGCAGCCATTTGGGGAAGATCCAAATCGCCCGCGATCAATGGTCGCCTATGATCACGAGAACCAAAACGAGAGCAATGTCGGGGGCGAATGACTGCTGCGATCGCAGGGCTAGAGGAGCGGCATTTCCTGGCGGATCTCGTGAGGGCTGCTGGCCGTGGCAAGGATATTTTCTTCGCCAATCTCCTCATCCAGTTGTATGGGCGCTGCGGCAGCGCTGCGGATGCGCGATCTCTCTTGATCACCGAAATACTCCTGGGAACACCTTCAATGCCGCCGAGCTCTTCGATCGCATCCCGGCTCTTCGATCGAATGTGCCAGGGAGGGGAATATTGCGCGATCCAAGAGCCTCTTTGATCGAATGCCCCACTGGGATCTCTTGTTCTGCAAAGTGATCGTGAGGTCCTATATCCGGAGCTCCAATCTCGACCAGGAGAAGAATATCTTCGATTCCATGGCGGATCATGACGTGGCATCTTAGAACTTGCTCATTACACTGTATCCCCAGTTCGGGCAACTTGAGCTTGCCAAGACACTTTTGACGGGATGGAGTTTCGTGATCTTGTCTCGTGGAACCCGATGATCGCTGGATATGTGGCGGCATCCAGATCCGGGACTGCCCGGCGGTGATCGATCGTGTTCCAGAGCTATGATCACAGCACTCGCGCAGGGGAAAATCGAGGCAGCAAAATCGAGTTTTGATAGAATGCCGGCCATGTCGTGGACGAATCTACTGCTGTGCTATCCGCAGAATGATTCCTGGAAGAATTGGACAGGGTGTTCCATCGGCTCCGGAGAACTACGAGAATGCCCAAAGAAGGGATTTTGCCAACGCGAGAGAGATCTTTGATTCCATGCCGGATAAGGACGTGGTGGCGTGGACGGCAATTGTGCAAGCTTAGCTTACCAAGGCTTTGTCGCCCTCGCGAAGAAAATCTTCGTTCAAATCCCGGAAAAGAATCCAGTCTGGTGGAGCGTGATGCTCCTCGCGTATGCCGAGAGTGGGCACTTTGGCGGGGCCGTGAGGTTCTTCCAGGCAAGACCATCGTCTGCTGCAAGTTTTTGAGCGATCTCGGCGCCGCCAGGAGCATGATTGAGAGCATGAAGATGCGCAGCTTCGTTTCCGAGATGACCTTGGTGTGGGCTTATGCTCGAAACGGGGAAGTCTTCCATCTTATGAATCTCGGTCTCGTGGCCGAGGGCTGGGACCACTTCGTCTGCTTGGGGATGGTGCCGAGGAGAGAGCGCTATTTCTGCATGAAGAACTCTGAGCACCGTCATCAACTCGATGCCATTCCTTCCAGACATCGTGATCTGGATGTCGCTGCTGGGAGCTTGTCGCCTGATCCACCGCGATGCCGATTGAGCTGAGCAAGTCGCGGCGAAGATCTTCGACGCTACACGACTGCATACGTGGTTCTCTGGAACATGTACTCGTCGATCTGGAGGAGGGACAAGGTGTCGATGATCCGGAACCTGATGAAGTCGAGGCGAGTGAGAAAAGTTCCGGGGATCAAGTTTGGCAGCGAAGTTCACAGTTTCGTGGTGGGGGATCTTTCGCATCGTCACAGCGAAGATATCGTCGCGGATCTCCAGAGGCTGGCGAGAGAAATGTGGCACGCTGGCTACGTTCCCGACACGAAGGAGATCTTTCATGTGTGTGGGGATTGCCACTCGGCTATCAAGTCTGTATCCAAGATGGTGGTATCTATAACCGTGAGAGATGCTAACCGATTCCATCACATGCAGAAACAATGATCAGAAAAAAGGAGAAGCGAAAGCCTCACCTTTAGAGCTTCAGCTCCCTTCCTTCTGGTATAACAAAACTCAAAGGAATGGAAGCAGGAACACTTCCTGTGCAGCTCAAGCTCCCGGCTCTTGAGCTGCTCCAAGACGTAGCTACTAGATCGAAAACGGCCAAGATCTCCACAAATAAAGCTAGATTGGAAAAAGGATATATACATCATTTGAGAGGCGATGTGTCCAGTCTGCGCGCGAGCTGCTTGCCGACCATTACAAAAAGTTCGTGCTTGGTTTTATCTTTAAATATCACTAAAAGATTTGTGGTCGCTATTGCGTTTCTAGCTATATGGATTCGAGAACGAAAACAGCCTTCACTGTCTCCGAGATCTTTTCTGAAAAGCTATTTGTTCTAAGATGAAAGAAAAGTGTATTTAAATTATAGCCCTTTAAAGAGGATGTTTCTCCACTGGGGTTTCTATGCATGCTACATTCGAACTGGGAAGTTTGGGCTAAATTATTCTGCACAACTTCCTTGCTTCACTCCGTATCTATATACTTTGCTATCACTGGGCTATGTGGCTGGAGGTAAGCTAGATTTATTTATGGATAATTGCTTAACAATTTGTTTCAGTTGTCTATGCTAGTTAGCTTTGCTATTGGAGGAGCTCACATATGTTTTACATTCATTGCTTTCCAAGTAGCACATGCTTATGCAGGGACATCATCAAATTATGAGGTGGTGGATAGGGATACAGGAATGCACTGAAGACGAATTGTTTCATATCAGGTATATTTATGGCGTGCAATTCGTAAAAGGGTGGATTTTACAACGGTGGATTTCACTCACACCACGTGTGTGCCTGTTATTGGTCCGAGTGAAAAAAACACAGGCATAGAATATTTTACAAATATCCAATCCTTATGCCCCGGATGGGGCATCATGCCCATAGCAATGACCCATGCTATATATGGAATGGAGCCATTCATGGCCCATAGACCCATTCATCCCATGCATTCGAGCAAGTTGTTAATGTTGCAAACCAAATGACAATCAACTAAATTGCATACCATACTACCTTATCTAGAGCACTATGTTCTCACATCTTGCTCTTGGCGCTCATGGCAAAAGAATTAAATTATCCTTTTTTGGCACACTTTTTTTAACAGTGTCATAGCAAGTGTAAGTGAACTCCATCTAGAATTTGGGAGTGTGGCAGCCTTGATCGTCATCGACAGCCATCGCCATGTCCTCCCCACATTGCCGACCGCCGCTGTGCTACTCGCAATCATCGATGCTTCCATTGTTACCCGCTGCCGTGTCTAGGCAATCATTGAATCCTCTTGCTTCCTCTGTCTTGCACTGTGATTCTTGAGGTGCATTCACCATGGACGCGAAGAACTCCTAGGCTCTCATAGCTGGAAAATGTTGGAAATTGAGTTACACCTGGGCACACCTCTTTTAACATAGTGTTCATAGCAAACGTAAGTGAACTCCATCTAGCTCCATTGCAAAGCCATGGATATATACTATCTGGAGTCATGTCTTTAATAGATCCCATTGAGTTTATCTTTCGTTACAATTGATTTCTAGTGTAGCTCTCTCAACACTTGAGTTTTGTACTATGATGCTTAGAAAATTTGCATATGACTCAAAAGTAGGTTGAAGTCTAACCAATTCGATGAATTGGTGGGGCTCATATTTCAATTGTGTACTATGCAAAAGTGCATAGTGTTGATGTTTGGACCTAGAGTTCTCTCAAGAGGAGCATGCTAAAGGAGATTTGAGAATGTGGAAGTTGCAATTGCATGTAGTAACATTCAGGATAACAATAGACACTTTCAACATTTTCCAATTATAATTGTTTCAAATTGGACCTGGAGTTCTCTCAAGAGGAACATGCTGAAGGAGATTTGAGAATATGGGAGTTGCAATTGCATGTAATAACATTTAGGTGAAAAGAGCAATGACAATGGACACTTACAATATTTTCCAATCATAACCGTTTCAAATTTTGAAATTTGTAAAAAGGGTTTCCAAGCATGGGGCAAAACTATCCAATGTATGCCGTGCGCTGCGGCCGAAGAACTGGAGTTTTCAGGGGTTGGAAGCTCGTGCTCACTTTGGTAAGAGTAGATTTGTAATAGTTTCCTATATGGTCTAACCCTTTTGCAATGTTTGAGGTTTCTGGGTTTCCTCCTGGCATGGCAAACTGGAGAGGATTTTATGACTTCTTTGAGGCACAACAATGGATCCAACAGGGGACAGGACCGAGGATTCTATATGATGCCTCCTCCTCTCAAGGCTCGACAATCCCTCCGACAAGGCAACCCAAGACTACTTCTAATCTTGTGCCAATCACCGAGGGGAAAGGTCCTGCTGAAGAAAGCGACAGCGAGGGATATGTTACTGCTCGAGATGCAAGTGAGGATGAGTTCACAGACCCAGAGGGTGATTTGGGTTCTACCAAACAGGTTGAGAGTTCCTCAAGCGAGGATGGGCATCATGTAGCACCCAAGCTCGATAGTTTTGACCCAGAACCTAAATTGGGAGTTGCTTTGGAAGCTATAGTGATTACCCTTGGTGAGACAAGCATAAGCCAAAAGGGTACTAAGGGCCGCAAATGCCTATAATGGGCATTTGTGGAATATTTTGAATATTCTTACCTTTAACTTCGCCAATGAACTGGAAAGAGTCTCTTTCAAAGTGTGAAACATATTTCAAGACAATTATCTATTTTTATTATGAAAGTGTCTACATTACTTCCACAACATCAGCCCAATCCATACAAGCTCTTTGGATTTTGGTCCACTCCTTTGACGGGTATGTTAAAGGGAAGAAAACTTCTCGTGTGCATGTGGAGAACCTGGGAAATTGAGTAGATGATGTACGCTGTCTCTCAACTTGGATCCAAATAAGCTCTCCCGGTCGGAACTCTGGAGAATCAACCGCAAAGTGATGGAACTTGGATAACTCTTTCGGGCTCATATTTATAAAATGT
This sequence comes from Selaginella moellendorffii, assembly GCF_000143415.4. NCBI lineage: Eukaryota > Viridiplantae > Streptophyta > Lycopodiopsida > Selaginellales > Selaginellaceae > Selaginella > Selaginella moellendorffii. The sequence goes on along the minus strand of NW_003314488.1, from coordinate 24,708 downwards.
TCAAACATACAAGAGTTTTAGTTGTTTGTGAAAGTAAATAGTTACCTCGAATGATGTCTACAATCCAGATGTGGAAGTTTTCTCCAAAGTCCTGATCAAAGATCAGGCAGTTGATGAACTCCGCGGGAGGAATGATCGTCCTTACCCGGAAGACTTGTAACAAAGCATATGTCCCAATGAGTGAAAGCCCACCTAGCAATGCTGGACTCTTGTAAGGCCTCTGACGAGCTTCCATGCACATTGAGTGTTGGAAGCCATCTCAGAGTAAGTCTCCCACTACGTTTGGCTCGATGAATAGGTAATGCCAAACCACCGCAGCCACACATGCCTCCACAGCATTCTCATAACCTTCACCAAGTTCGGTGAGTCTAGACTCAAGCACTGCATTGTAGTCAGTAATTGCAGGGTTCTCTAGGATGGAATCCATAGACTTGCACTGATCACCCTCCTCCTTTAAGCTTGATGCACCTCGCAATTGGTTGAGTGCATTCCAGATATGCGGTGCGCATGCCTTGAGGTCCATCTCATATAGTCCTCCTCGGGCAAGTCGTCGGTCATCTTCGTTTGGAACCTCTCCAACTGCAATTGCCAATGTTGCAATTGTACACCCGCGAGAAACATGTGTATTACATTCGAACGCTTGGAATAGCAACCATCCCACAAAGGTAGCCTGTGCATATAAAAGTGAGGAGTATATAAAACTTATGCTTTAAACTTAACTTACCACATCCCGCTCTTCTTGTCGCAACGTCCTAGAATGCACTAGCATCCTGGGATGCCAATATGTGGTTCCTTCCCTAAACACAAACAGTCCACGCGTCTGTAACACAAAATTACTTTAGTGAGCCAAGTGAAAATTAGACTTACCGATCCTAGAATCTGGCGAACAGCCTCCCTAATGGCTTTTGCATATGGCCCACCCACATCTATTGTGGATTCCTCCCACACCAAAGCTCCCCCAATCTCAGACGCATAGACCACTTTGTAATTCGGTGTGCGGAGATTACACTGAGGACATATTCATCTCCGCATCTCCGCATCTCCGCGTCCACTGAGGACCAATTCACCTGCGGAGGTGAATTGGAAACAACTGAATTCATTGTTTGGTGCAATCTAGAAGGACAAGTGAAGTAACTCCAATTCATAGGCAATCCATTGCTTACCAGAATGCGAGACGGCCTCAAACGTGTACGAGCCTGTACCAGCCAAACGTGTACGGAGATTACACTGAGGACATATTCATCTCCGCATAGTTTGCATATGGCCCACCCACATCTATTGTGGATTCCTCCCACACCAAAGCTCCCCCAATCTCAGACGCATAGACCACTTTGTAATTCGGTGATTGAAGGTGAATTGGAAACAATTGAATTCATTGTTTGGTGCAATCTAGAAGGACAAGTGAAGTAACTCCAATTCATAGGCAATCCATTGCTTACCAGAATGCGAGACGGCCTCAAACGTGTACGAGCAAGTCTGTATGGCCGAAGCATGGCCTTCTCGATGCAAAAACAAGAGAACTTACAATACAGTGTTTCAGTAGTGTCAAATAGTTTTCTCAATTGTTGTGCAGCCACCCAATTCTTACGTAGGTCCCTGCACAAAACCATAAGATGGTACTAAGTGCTAAGAAATAGATACACGTACCTCTTCTCAATGAACCATGCTATTGTGGACTCAAGAATTGAAGGAGGCACATTAATACTTACTTCAGCAAGGAGTTGTTGGATTGTGTTGTCATAAAACACATCCTCGTATTGTGCTTCTGAAAGGCCAAGCTTAAGAAGAAGACTCTCCCAATCTTGCCAATGAGGCATGGCTTGGTTGAAAAGCACGCGCCGCAGAAATATTTCACCGCCAGCCCAATGGAATTCAGGGTGTCTAACAATAGCATCTAGCATTTCCTCGTCACTTGTGCTCTCCACGCCAAAGCAACCAAGAAGCTTGTGTTTCAGCCACTGCACCTGTGAGAGAACTTCAGCATCCCCCTGTGCCCTCACCTCAAGGGTTGTGGTGGCATCCTGTAAGGCAGAAACCTCCTCAATCTGCAGCATGATGAAATTGGCACTATCCTGAGTGGTTAACTGAACAGCTTCATTAAATGCATTGGTGGCATCAATCCATTTTTGTGTTGAGAGTGGCCCTGTGCCACATGGCTAGTCCACGTGGAGAGACACGAGTCTTCACCGGTTCACCATGTCACACATATGTACATTTTCCATTCCATATATGCTATGACGGATCTTGAGCACCATCACACGGTTTCACCTTTCGTTAGATGGTATCAGAGCAATGCCTGGGAGAGCGAGAAGAATACGAAACCATAGGATCAGGACGACACTTGCTAGGGTGAATTGGAGCCTCCGTCTACGTAGACAGAGGCATGCCCTAATCCAAGCGCTCCAGGCCTTGCAAGAGGCACTGGACGACTAAGAACCTGGACCTAGACTTGAACGAGTGGTGGGATTGGGTGTCAGCACCCATGGCAGCCACTGTTCCTACAAATCTGCCTCCAAATCCACCACCTATTTCCCCTCCCATCACAAATTCGACTGTGCCTACAGCGGATATCGTTTCAGTGGACGCAAATCCACCAAAATTTGATGGGAGGAACTGGCGCTTCTGGAAGACAAAATTCGAATCCTATATGGATGAACGAGGCCTCTGGGACATCACCACAGGAACTGAGACACTTCCAGATACAGCTACAGTGGATGAAACTGCGAAGTATCGCAAGAAGGACCGGAGAGCTTTGGGCAAATTCCATGCAGCGCTGGAGGGGCGAGAATTCCATTGCATTGGACGGTGCAAGAGTGCAAAGGAAGCGTGGGAGGCCATGAAGCAGACTTACCAGATCCCTTCAACATCCCATCGCATCTTTTTACGGAAGCAGCTTCATGCACTGGTGATGGCTGAAGGGGACGACCTCAAGGATCATCTTGCTGCAGCGAGAACAATCTTAGATGATCTTAAGGATGTGGGAGCGAAGATAGAGGATGAAGAAGAAGCAGAGCTGGTGCTCGTCACACTTCCTCCATCCTTTGATCCTCTCATACGTAGCCTCACTACCACTGGAACTCCTCTAACCCTGAATGGCGTGATCAGTAGCCTCCAGGACGATGATCTGAGACGAAGAGCAACAACAGGATCAGAGGCCGTTGCATTCTACTCTTCTCTCAGGAAAGAAACAGTGAACAAAGGGAAACAAGGAGCCTCTTCATCCAAGAAGCCCAAGTGTTCTCATTGCAACAAGAAAGGCCATGACGAAGCTCAATGCTGGGTGAAAAATCCATCTCTCAAGCCTGTAAGGAACAATGCAAAGAAAAAGGTGGTACACGCCTTCATCTTGTCACGAGCTATGGCAGTGGCAGCACTGTCTACAGAGTGCATCTACCTGGATTCTGCTGCTACAGACCATATGTTCAACAGTGATAAGTACTTTGAAGCCTATGATCCTACAGCCACAGAGGAGTATGTCATCGTTGGCAATGCCCAGCAGCTTGCTGTGAAAGGAATTGGAACCATCAAGTTCACTTTACCACAAGGAATAGTCGTAAAGATCCACGAGGTTCTTTATATTCCTGGTTTATGTGCTAATTTGTTCTCTGTGGGACAATTTGCTGAGGATGGGTATCAGTTCGCCATTACACCTCGCCAATTCCAGCTGATCTCGACCACAGGAGCCATCCTCACAGCGTCCCGGCCTGGACGGCGTGACCTCTACCGCCTTACCATGCTGCCAGATCTTGCTGGACGGAGTCTGGGCCTACACGCACAAAAGACAACGACCAGTCACTCACTGGAGCTTTGGCACGCACGCCTGGGGCATCCTAGTGCTGATAGAATCAAGCAGCTCGCACGCGAGCAGATGGTTGAAGGTCTAGACCTGGACCCAAGAGCCGTTCTTCCATTTTGCCAGGGCTGTCAGCTAGGAAAATCTACTCGCCAACCTTTCCCCAAGACTGGAGCATCTCGAGCTACAGAGCTCATGGAACTTGTACACACTGATGTGTGTGGCCCGATGGCCACCACAGCAGTGGGAGGTATCCAATACTTTATCAGTTTCATTGATGACTACAGTCGTCGCACTATGATCTACCCTATGGCTCGCAAATCCCAATCGTTACACTACTTCCAGACTTTCAAGGATATGGGAGAAACACAAACTGGGAAAATGCTCAAGCGATTGAGAAGTGATGGTGGAGGCGAATTCACTTCTAATGCTTTCAACCAGCTGTGTGAGCAAGGAGGGATTGTGCGAGAACTTACAACGCGAGAGACTCCACAACAGAATGGCGTAGCTGAGCGCAAGAATCGCACACTAGTGGAGAGTGCTCGGGCAATGCTACTTTCCAGTGGTTTGCCTCGCAGCTTCTGGTTTCACGCTGTCTTGACGGCGAACTATCTCCAGAACCGGCTCCCCACCTCTGCCCTTGCTGGCATCACTCCTGAAGAAGCATGGAGTGGCAAGAAACCTACAGTTACGCATCTGAGAATATTCGGGTGTGAAGCGTGGGCACACATCCCTGATGGAATGCGCAAGAAATTGGACCCCAAGAGCCAGAAGGCTGTGTTTGTGGGCTTCGATCACAAAGCCTATCGTCTCTGGAATCCAATCACGAAGCAGGAGATCCTGAGCAGAGATGTGGTTTTCAACGAGAATTCTTTTCTTCCTTCTAGTCAAGGTTCTAGACCTACCTTGACCGAAGAAAATGACGTTGAAGCGGAACAAGATCAGTTGACTGTTGGCACGATCACTGTGCCGCTTCAAACAGTCCCTACGCAACAACCCATGCCCGCTTCTACTCCAACACCACCAACCCCGCCACCTCCTCCAGATCCTCTACGCAGATCGATCCGCACAAGGCGGCCTACTGAGCGTCTCATCGAGACAATGGTCTCCTCTCGTGCAGCTACTCCTACTGTTCCGAGGACCTATGGAGAAGCCATGGCCTCGCAGGAAGCGTCTTACTGGCGTGTAGCAATGGAAGCCGAGATTGCTTCACAGCAAAAGAACGAGACACATGTTCTTGTTCCAACTGTGCCTTCCGATCGCCAGATTATCAAGAGCATGTGGGTGTATGCTCTGAAGCTTAATCCTGATGGCTCGGTTCGCTACAAGGCGCGATTGGTGGCGAAAGGATGCTCGCATGTTCCTGGACTTGACTACAACGACACCTTCGCTCCAGTGGTTAAGCATTCTACTCTTCGTTCCTTGATTAATTTTGCTGCGGTGGGAGACTTTGATCTGGAACAGATGGATGTGACCACGGCGTTTCTTTATGGCGCGCTTGAAGAAGAAATCTATATGGCACAGCCAGAAGGATTTCTAGCCGCTGGAAAAGAGGATCATCTCTGGCTTCTCAAGAAAGCTGTCTACGGCTTGAAACAAGCACCCAGATCTTGGTACAAACGCTTTGACGATTTTATACTAAGTGTGGGCTTTTCCTGTAGCGAGGCAGACCCGAATCTTTATATTCGGGTGGAGGGTGAATCATTTGTGATCATCGCTCTTTATGTTGATGATACTCTTGTCATCCATAATCATCGCTTAATGTTTCTCCAGGTTAAGTGAGATCTTTGCAGCCAATTTGAGATGAAAACTCTTGGCTCGGCTTCCTACTTTCTTGGCATGGAACTTGTGCGTGATCGCTCTCAATGCACTATCTATCTTCACCAAGCCAAGTATATAGAAGATATGCTGGCCAGGTTTTCTATGACGAGCTCTAATCCAGTGGCGACACCAATGGAACTAGGCTGCCAGCTTTCACAAGCCATGTCTCCTGAGACAGAGGACGACAAGAGAGCCATGGACTCCATCCCTTACAGACAAGCTGTTGGCAGTCTCATGTATCCAGCTGTTTGTACGCGCCCAGATATTTCTTTTGCCGTGAGCAAAGTTAGCCAATTCCTGGCTAATCCTGGATCTCAACATTGGGCAGCGGTGAAACGCATCTTCAGGTACCTTCGAGGTACTACTTACCTTGGATTGTGCTACCAGGGAAAAGCGCTTACCCTCACGGGGTACTGTGATGCTGATTTTGGGGGAGACTGTGACACACGCAAGTCCACCTCTGGCTATTCGTTTTCCCTGGGCAGTGCGACAGTCTCGTGGTGCAGCAGGAAGCAAAGTACAGTGGCAACCTCTAGTACGGAAGCAGAATATTTGGCAGCCTCACAAGCTACCAAAGAAGGTATGTGGTTACGCTCACTACTTTCTAACCTTGGTGTGAGTGTGAAGACTCCCACTCGCCTCTTCTGTGACAATCAAAGCTGCATTGCGTTAGCGGTCAATCCTCGCTTTCATTCACGCACCAAACACTTTGGGATTCATCATCATTTCGTTCGTGAGAAAGTGGAAGATGGCACAATTGAGCTGATCTACTGCGACACGACCACTCAGGTTGCAGATATCTTCACAAAAGCACTACCCCGAGATCGATTTCAAGTCCATCGCGAAGGGCTGGGACTTTCTCCACTGATGAGCATCACTCCTGATGGCCACAGTGCCAGTGGGAGTGTTGAGAGTGGCCCTGTGCCACATGGCTAGTCCACGTGGAGAGACACGAGTCTTCACCGGTTCACCATGTCACACATATGTACATTTTCCATTCCATATATGCTATGACGGATCTTGAGCACCATCACACGGTTTCACCTTTCGTTAGACTTTGTTGCTGTTCTAACAATCTACATGCAAACATTAGTTCAATTTTGAATAGCAAAATTTTCAATTATCTTACTCTACTGTAGAAAAGTTGTCAAGCAACTCTATAAGCGTAAACGGAGTGGAGCTACTTCCCTCTAGAAAGGGGGGTGGAGGCACACCATGGTCTTCAAGGCCTCTACCATCACTGTCATACACTACCATTGGCCTATCTGCACTCAGAAATTAGAAAATGAAGAAAATATTCATTTATGTTAGTGCTTTTTACCAGCTGCATGGCCTGGAGCCACTATCTCTGGTGACAAGGATGTCTCTGGAGATCCTTGGTGCGGTTCATCCCCACCATCACCTTGTTCTTCGACTCTGCTAATGTCCATGTTGTCTTGTGTGGGGAGAGTTTCTTCCGGTAATGGAAGAATGTCCTCTTCATCCGCAGAGTCTTCTTCTTCATTATTCTTGCAAGGGTTTGGTTCCTGCGTGGCTGGCCTTGGATCATCATTTGCAGTCAAGGTATTTGTAGCAGCTACAACTGCAAAGACCACAACATATATTTGTGAGGAGGGAACTTAAAAAAAAAATGACTTACGTTCACGAACATCCTTCTCCTCGAGTGTGTGAAACACAAAATCCCTAGGTCCCAAAGTGGAGCAGGAAGGGTGCCACGTGGTAGTGGCTGAAACGAAAGCCAAACGAGCGTAACACGTTTAGACTAAAAGCTCCGACTTGAAAGCTCGAGAGCGGGAGTGGAACTCCCAACAAAGTGCTCGAGGAACAACCACGAAGCGAGCAATAAGCGAGGCTCCAAAAAGGGACCCAAAAGGACTAACACATGACACGTGGAAGAGTCCGAGATGGAGTCCGAGATGGACTGAGACGGAGTCCGAGATGGAGTCCGAGGTGGAGTCCGAGGTGGAGTCCGAGATGGAGTCCGAGATGGAGTCCGTGATGAGTCCGAAGTGGAGTCCGAGATGGAGTCCGACATGGAGTCCGAGATGGACCGAGACGGAGTCCGAGATGGAGTCCGAGATGGACCGAGACGGAGTCCGAGATGGAGTCTGAGATGGACCGAGACGGAGTCCGAGATGGAGTCCGAGATGGACCCGAGATGGAGTCCGAGGTCGAGACCGAGACCGGGACCGAGACCGACACCGAGGCGGAGGCCAAGACCGAGCCCGAGTCCGAGTCCGAGTCCGAGTCCGAGTCTGAGTCCGAGTCTGAGTTCGAGTCTGAGAGGGTGAAAGCCCAAAGCATTCGTCTCCCAAACCCTGAGGGGTTTGGTGAGCTCCAAAAGTATAGGAAGGGGGAGGACTGCAGTGGAGCCAATTTGGCCAGGAAAGGCCAGTTTGGCCCAGGAAGGCCAGACCCAGTGTTGGGTGATGAACTGACCACTGGGAAGTCCAAGACTAGAGTGAATACGGACCGACAAACAGGGTAGCTTGGTGAAGTGTTCAAGAGTTGGCTCTAGTTCCCCCGGGAGATCGACTGGCTGATGCTCCCAGTCCAAGTGTGGGTGGCACTACCTACTTGGATACCAGGCGTGGCTCAACGGAACCTTGCTCTAAGCCCATGGCTAGAGCACCCAAGGGCGGAAGGCGGGGAGAGTACCCAGGTGGCTCGCGTAAGGCCACGGTGTTCTGAAATGTTGTCCCAAAGGCCCAGACTATGGAAAGGAAGAGGAGCAGTCCTCTAGGGTAGTGACCAAGGACACAGTCGTGTGGTGAGGAAGTCCCAGAGGATCGTGGGACTTAGTGGTCGGGCCTATGGGCCTCGATCCAGTGGCAGTGTTGGCAAACACGGCCAGGGGCAAAAAGGGACTTAGTGGGGACTGACAGAGGGATATTGGGGAAGGCTATTCCCCTTGTCGGTGGGCATCCTAAGGATGCTAAGGAGTGGATCTGGGATGATCACTCATGGACGGATGGCCCAGTCTTGGAAAGACGGGATTGCAATGCAGGTGGTGTTAGACCACCGATGTGACCAAGGTGAATGAGCGTGGCTTAGCGTAACAGGCTCATATATCAGTGGTGCCTTGGGGTGTCGGTCATGGGATTGGACACGTGAAACACTTAGACCAAGTGCAAAGGTTGAGTGGCATGGATGTCATTCTCGGGGCTAGCAAGCCCCAAGTCCTGAATTGGACGTATGGAGGTTGCAAATGAGACTCCTCCAAGTGGTTGGAGATGTGGTTAAGTGACTAAAGTAGAATGGAAAATTTAGTCGCTTACAACTTGGTATCGGAGCTGTTCCTTAGTCCGACTCTTATTGGTGGCCAAGTATATCACCACTGGTATTGAAATTGGAAGGTCCTAGATATGGACCTATCCTCGAGGAGTAGCATGTCGAGAGGACATGGCTCTCCACTCAAGTTCATGTGTGAACTTGTGTGCGATGTGGTGGATGGAAAAGGGCCAGTAAGGGAACGACTTCGGGATCTTGGGAACGGTATAAGGTTTCCCTCAAAGAGTTGAGGATGTGGTCCGGATGAGCGTTTGACTCAGCAAACTAACTAAGGTAGTTGTGGTAAACAACTATAATTGGGATCACGGGAAAGATCCAGACTCCAAAACAATAAAGGAGTCACAAGATAATCCGCACGTACTTGAGGCTGGTGCTCATGAATTTGAGACCTGAATTGATGACCATGAGAGGTCAAGTACGGATGAGGGCAAGAGCCCTCGAAATGGTAGCTGGGGCTACCTTTTGTAAATGCTGGAATGAACCCAAGGAGTTAGGGGTGTGCTCAAAGGATGAGTCGGCATTCTCATCATAGGGACGGATACTCCTAAGGGGCAAAGGCAGCCCACAGAGAACGGGAAATAATGAAGTGTTGGAGTAACATTTGCAAGATGGTCCTTATGAGTAGGACATGAATACATGAAGTTGTATTTGAGTGAGCTGGCACCTCGAAAATAGGACCTTATGGGTCGTTAGTTTAGCGAAGTCCAAAAATGCTAGATGACTCAAGTGGGGTCAGGGAATGGTCCTAAGGGATTGATTGAAGCATTTAGACTGAAGTGTATGGTGCCCCATGAGGTATGGGGAGGATCATAAGATCCAAGTATGAGAACAGGAAATATCTCATTGATGGCAGAATGTGCCATACTAAAGTTGTGGGAAAGATGTTCCCAAAAGAAAGAAACTTTGGCCCAGAGTTGGGGACAAACACTATGGTGCGGTGCTAATGGATAGTTAGCATGAGGCACAACTATATTGGTCTTGGCAAAGACCTAGACACTAATAAGTAGTGTCATAAGGATAGGCTCGTGGGGCCAATGGTGTGGAGACACCAAATGTGCCAAGGTATGATACCTTGAGGTTATGTTGGTGGGTTCATAAGAACCCCTTGCTAAAGGAATCCCAACGGAAATGGGAATGGCATAGCCTAAGGTAGAAGGCATGTGGTAGAGTGTGGTGACCAAAACAATGATAGAGGTGTGGAAGCATCAGTAATGAGTTGTAGGACTTGACAACTATGAGGCAACTAAGCAAGAGGTGCAAGATAATTGGTTAAACGGGTAGAGGGTAGCTACCGAAGACTTTTTAATGGCATAAGGAAGTTAGATATACCCTTACGGAGGATAAATTGCTTATGTTACGATATAGTAAGTCAATGTCGTAAACGGGAATGCTCATGGTCAGGAGGCCATCATTGGGACACCCAAACATTCTAGAACACCAAAAGGTGGTGTTTCGTGTCGCAAGGGCAATAGGTAAGGCTCAAGGGACTAAGTCCCTAGCGAATGATGGATAAAAGGTGCTATCCAAATGTCCGAGGTTATGGAGATAGGAGAAGACTGTCTACCCGAATTGGACAAAGCCAAAAATGGAAGTTTGGCAAGGCTAGTGATGGGCATGTAAAGGCCCATAAGTAGCAACGTTAATCCCGGTGTGTGGGATTATAAGGTGAGCATGCCCAAGATTGAGGAACCACTCCCTAGGCTATCAGGTAGGTTCATCCCTAAGAATACTTGCTAAGGCATAGTAAAATGTGCAAAGCTATCCTCCTAATCTGGAGGAGAATAACCAAAGGAAACATATGGGGCCAAAAGGCAAGTAGTATTGGGATGGAACTGAACCATAGAAATCGAAGGGCATATCCAATGGGGGTTATGCAAGTTGGGAGTGAAGAATTAAAAGGGTGCTCGAGGATGTTGTTGCTAGCAACTGTGATGCCATGGAGAGTCTAAAATATGGAATTGTCCATGTTAGACTATATGGCAACTATAAAGCTTGCGAAAAAGGAAGCTTTAGCAAGCTAAGGGACAGAGTTCCTTCAAAGTTCCCAAAGATGATTCTAGGTAGCTTAGTACCTAAAAAGGCCAAGTGTAAATGGTTCATGAAAGGCGCGAAATCAGAATGGCACAGCAGAAGCGTGGTCTTGAAGCTTGCCATGAGGCAAGGCTATCAAGGTTAGGGAAGTAGTTCCCGAGTGTTCAAAGAGAGGGCTTTGAACGAAAGTCGATGGTCAAGGACTTTCATGCTTATGCAGGGACCATGTTACAGTGGTCGGAGGACTTGCCAAGCGAGATTGGCAAGTCATGGGGAACAAATACCCTAGTTGAAGGTGATAACTTCAAAAAGGGTGGGCTATGGGGCCAAGCATGGAGGAGTCCATGCATGATCACAGACTTGTCAAGTGAGAGGACTTGGCAGTGTGGAGGAACTAGGTTCCTAAGCTGCGATCTATAGCGCGCTTTAAGTATAAGTTGGTGCACCGGCGTGGGGAGTCACGCCAGGCATCTAGGGTGATGCCGTCCGTAGATGCATATATGGAGGTTGGGTTCGAGTCCCGACCCTCTAGTGCTTGGGTTCAAGTCTCAAATCACTAAGGCGTGGTGATGGTTTGGAATATGAGGACATTCATATTTTGGTGGTCATGGACTCTCAATGAGGAGATTGGCTTGGGCACACTGCCAAGCGGGGGATGCCCCGGAGTCGTGATGCACGGTTAGATTGCTTAGAGTGAAAGTTCGGCATATCTAACTTGAACACTTTGGTGCAAAAGGCACCAAGGACGTGGTGAATGAGATGGGGACACCCAGTCTCAGTTGCTATGGATCCTTGGCCGGAAGGGCTGGCTTGGGTGCACCGCCAAGTGTGGGGGATGCCCTCGGGGTCATAGTCAACAACTTAGAAGGGTCTGGAAGACCTAGTTCCTATTGGTAGACCTATTAAGGGGTCAAGATGAGATCACTAGGTGATCTTGTGGCTAAACAAGGACAAGGTCTTTGTTTGGGTTAAGGGATATGATTCCTAATTCAAAGTGTTGATTTGAACTATTGATAATGGTGTGGCTTGGTCAAGGTGACCAAGTGGAAAGAGCACCTATGGGAAATGAGCTATGTCACTGCTATGGCATAGTAAATCCGAAGAAAGTAGTCTCTATAAGAGATCCAAGGGAGGGTCTCAAAAGTTAAGCCGTGGATAGAGCCCACAGCCGGAAATGTTAAAGAGACATACTAGGGGTGAACACCCTCTAGACTTGACAAAAGCAAAGTGTTTGCTATGGAATTGAAAGGAAACCTCGAAAATGGAGGGAGCGATCCTATGTTGCTGGGTGCAACAATCAAGGATAGGAGCAAAAGACTAGTGGCTAAGAAAAGAGCCATGGGAATCATGGAAAAGAATCCAAATGGCAAAGTTAAGCCGAGAACACTAATGTGTTGGGTGCTAACGGATTGTGGGAAAGGCAATGTTTCCCCAAGGATGGATTCCTAACCGCTCCGATTTGGCGAAAGTGAATGCTCCAAAGGGGGGAGCGGTAAGGTAGCCAAATAATAGGGCCGTGGGCAGCCCTAGCACCAATTATGATAACTGGAACTTAGTGCCCAAAGGTGGCACGATATCGAAGAGAGGATGATAGTACCCTCAAGTAAAGAACTTCCTAGGATAGGGAAGTGGAGTTGCACCATGTGCAACGTAAGGTGTCGGAGACACCTAGAAAATTGACTCGGAGAAATCAAAATTAAAAGTTCCAAAATGCAAAGGTTATGTCAATGGAATCTAAGATTACTCGAGAATGAGTAGTGGAATTGAGTTAGAGAGGGTGTTTCTAACGGGTTTAGCGAGAACTGAACCAATAAAAGGGAGTAAACCACCCTAGGGGGTCAAGTGAGTTTCTATGTTGGAGAGACTATGCTCCTTAGAGGATGGACAAGGCATGGTGAGCCTTCGGTGTCAAACCATAGACAAATATTGGCCGGGGGCCAAGGATGGAAATGATAATACATGTGGGTATTACTTTATAAAAGGGTTTACCGTTCGATGAGGACATCGAACTTCATCTATGGGTGGTGGAGTTGTGAGACACAAAATCCCTAGGCCCCAAAGTGGAGCCAGAAGGGTGCCACGTGGTAGTGGCCGAAGCGAAAGCCAAATGAGCGTAACACGTTTGGACTAAAAGCTCCGACTTGAAAGGTCGAGAGCGGGAGTGGAACTCCCAACAAAGTGCTTGAGGAACAAGCACGAAGCGAGCAATAAGCAAGGCTCCAAAAAGGGACCCAAAAGGACCAACACATGACACATGGAAGAGTCCGAGATGGAGTCCGAGATGGACCGAGACGGAGTCCGAGATGGAGTCCGAGATGGAGTCCGAGATGGAGTCCGAGATGGACCGAGACGGAGTCCGAGATGGAGTCCGAGGTGGAGTCCGAGGTGGAGTTCGAGATGGACCGAGACGGAGTCCGAGATGGAGTCCGAGGTGGAGTCCGAGGTGGAGTCCGAGATGGACCGAGACGGAGTCCGAGGTGGAGTCCGAGATGGAGTCCGAGATGAGTCCGAAGTGGAGTCCGACATGGAGTCCGAGATGGACCGAGACGGAGTCCGAGATGGAGTCCGAGATGGACTTGAGGTGGAGTCCGAGGTCGAGACCGAGACCGGGACTGAGACCGACACTAAGGCGGAGGCCGAGACCGAGCCCGAGTCCGAGTCCGAGTCCGAGTCCAAGTCCGAGTCTGAGTTCGAGTCTAAGAGGGTGAAAGCCCAAAGCATTCATCTCCCAGACGCTGGGGGGTTTGGTGAGCTCCAAAAGTATAGTAAGGGGGAGGACTGCAGTGGAGCTAGTTTGGCCAGGAAAGGCCAGTTTGGCCCAGGAAGGCCAGACCCAGTGTTGGGTGATGAACTGACCACTGGGAAGTCCAAGACTAGAGTGAATATGGACCGACAAGCGGGGTAGCTTGGTGAAGTGTTCAAGAGCCGGCTCTAGTTCCCCCGGGAGATCGACTGGCCGATGCTCCCAATCCAAGTGTGGGTGGCACTACCTACTTGGATACCAGGCGTGGCTCAACGGAACCTTGCTCTAAGCCTATGGCTAGAGCACCCAAGGGCGGAAGGCAGGGAGAGTACCCAGGTGGCTCGCGTAAGGCCACGGTGTTCCAAAATGTTGTCCCAAAGGCCCAAACTGTGGAAAGGAAGAGAAGCAATCCTCTGGGGTAGTGACCAAGGACACAGTCGTGTGGTGAGGAAGTCCCAGAGGACCGTGGGACTATGTCGGCCATGGCCCGATCCAGTGGCAGTGTTGGCAACACGGCCAGGGCAAAAGGGACTTAGTGGGGACTGACAGAGGGATATTGGGGAAGGCTATTCCCCTTGTCAGTGGGCATCCTAAGGATGCTAAGGAGTGGATCTGGGATGATCACTCATGGACGGATGGCCCAGTCTTGGAGAGATGGGATTGCAATGCAGGTGGTGTTAGACCACCGATGTGACCAAGGTGAATGAGCGTGGCCTAGCGTAACGGGCTCGTATATCGGTGGTGCCTTGGGGTGTCGGTCATGGGATTGGACACGTGAAGCACTTGGACCAAGTGCAAAGGTTGAGTGGCATGGATGCCATTCTCGGGGCTAGCAAGCCCCAAGTCTTGAATTGGACATATGGAGGTTGCAAATGAGACTCCTCCAAGTGGTTGGAGGTGTGGTTAAGTGACTAAAGTAGAATGGAAAATTTAGTCGCTTACAGAGTGCTCGGGCCTGCTTTTGATAACTTAGCCAATGTTTGTCAGTAAAATACTCCATAACATTGTATAAATATATAACTGTTGCCCGATTGCCATTGGCCTTGTTTGCTATTGCTCCCCATGATGTTTGAGGAGGCCAGTAGCAAGGCCGGATAGAGCTGAGGCCAAATTTTGCAGACTCGGCATGGGCCTCACCACCATTGGACTGCCTTGCACGCCGGACAAATGCTCCTGGGTTGGTCATGGATGAAGGTTGGATTCCTGAGGCTTGGAGTGATAGTAGAATCGCATGTTGGGCTGTGCCGGGCTGGAAAGGAATACTAGAGTATAAGCCACCCCATATGAGACACTCTGGGAGGTCCACTGCCAGCTCGTCAAGTTCCGTCACCTTCACAGATGGCTCTCTTTTTCGCCCATATAAGTGTACATGCCAAGTCTTTGGGATTGCAATCCACTTGGTGACAAGAACTGTGGTGAACAGCCGGGGGACCAAGGGTGTCGTAGACGACATCCCACCAATGACTTTGGATCGACTGCCACGACGTCCACGACGACAACATAAGGACTGCCGATTGTTATCGGCATAGGTGTGCACTGTAGCCACAAGCGGTGAGAGAGTCTAGCACAGTGAAACAAAAATGAGTTAAACAAATCTAAAGAAGAAAAAAATGAAGAGTGCATGGGGTCATGTTATACCTGTGGCTCACATGGCAGCCCGCCTTGAGGGTCAGCTTGAACATATCTGGATGTCGAAGCTCCACTAGATGATGATGTCGATCTTTGGGAGTAGTTGTGGAATGCTGATGGGGAACTATAAGCTCGCTGGTGTGGAGGCATTGTGAACTCACCCTACGCAGAAAAACACATGGAAAAAACAAATGGGCACAAATGAAAAACTTACCAAGCTAGACCGCTTGTTGCTTCGGGAGGTAGATGGCCAGGTACTGGCACTTGTACCGGTAGATGGAGTTGCGAGAGTTGTAGTGGTTGGTGGAGTTGCGGGGCTAGTAGCAATGGCACTATATGGGATTCCGTGAGCACGTCCTCTAGTTGGTGTTGGTGGCAGTGTTCCAGATTGGACAACACCGTGGGCATGAGGTGTCCGGACTTGCTCATTTCGAATGCTCGGGCTGCTACTTTCCAAGGAAGGCGAGGAGAATGAAACATGCTAGAGGTTCCGCATATGTTGCAATGTATGCAATGTTAGGCAGCGCTCTGCTTGCTCAAATGCAGTTGGGAGCTGTGGATGGGATGTTGTTGGAGTTGATGTCCCTGCTACGGAGCTTGGAAAATCAAGTGGCTGGCATGTGTCTCGCGGGACTGTTGGCTGTACCGATTGCGGAACATCGAGTGCTTGGCTGCGTGCTCGCGAGGTGTTTCCTGCATAGTGTCTACTGCTGTTGAGGCGTGCGGCGTTCTTGCTTCGAGCCTAGAAACCACAAAGGATTGGTTATGCAAACTTGATCGAGGAGAAGCTACCCACCATCACAGCTGTGGCACTCTCACTTGGGCGATGGTCTTGCAATCGGGGGAGTGTGCACTAGAAGCCTTGCCTCCAGTTAGATGACACGAATCGATTGGAAGAACGAACGAACCATCGACAAAATCATGTCATAAAATGAAATCACCCCGTATCCAAGGCACAATTAATATGGGTGGGACTTGGTGAAAACCCTAATCCCAAACGTGGGAACCCTAAAATTGAACAAATCAAAAATTGAATTTAAATTTGAAATGTACACTAAAGAACACTCAATTTTCTCCAAGTATGGCCAAGTATAATTTTTCCAAAGCTCATCGCTTCACTAGTGTTGCTGTAAGCAAGGCACTCTCGATGTAAAGTGGAAGATCTACACCCGCAACATCAGCCATTACACACTCCATTGTTAGATCCAAATGAAGTAGATATTGCTTATCTAAGTTGAGTCCCCCCGATGCATCAAAAATGCCTGGTTTCGAACAGTGCCAAGAGCCTATAAGGTAGCCAAGCACAAAAAAATAGATTTAAAGAAATTGTTGTATTCTTGCTCTAAAGATTACCTCTGACAAAGTTGCACCTTCGACATTAGAGAGAAATGGTCCGGGAAGGTCTTCAATATCTTTTCCACCAACAGCCGGCATAATCCTCCAAAAGCACATTTTATTAGGAATTCTGTAACATTACCAAAATTGTTACCCAAGCTCTTGTTCCATCGGTTGAAATAAGTTTGTAGGAACATGAGATGGTCTGAAGTAATCACCACATTGATACAGATGGACCTCATGGAGGTTCCAGGTTGCAACCCAGTGTGAAATATCCTTCTTGAGGTACGGAGCAAAGACACAACGTAGACTCTGGTTGTGCCATGGATTAGATACATCGAGAATTCCTATCTTCCATGGACTCAAAAAGGTGCTTATAAAACCACACCACACGCTCAAAGAGCTCTCTCCACAAATGCTCTATGCGCTATAAAACAAATTTGATTTAGTCCTATGAGTCCTTATTTGGAAAAACTCTAACACTGTGAGTACCTGGTTACGTGTTGATGTCCCACGTATGAAGCTTCTAGCTGCAGGACCCCAACAACAGATCATGTCCCTCTCAACCTCATTGTGCTCTGGAGCATTGTCACTCCGGATGCGCTTGGGCCTTCCAAATCGACGAACAGCCTACGCATATGTGTTAAATATTGTATGGGATTCTTTGGAGGTAGCTAGCTCGCAAGCTATAATATAATGAGTTGCCCTGCAAATAATGGCATGTACATAGAAACCATAGCTTACAAGCTTGCAATATGCTACAATAAACATGTTACCACATATGCTGAAAAAAAAGCAGAAATGAAAGAATACTCACAATCCATATGGCAAAGTGCATAAGCCTCCTCATTCCTGTAAATCCGTCGTCGAATCCTTGTCATGTGCCTCTGTTCCAGCCTACTTGGATCGTGAGTGGCTAAGGCCTCATGAATTTGGCGTCGGCTAAATCGGTATCCTCCAGTTCGACAGCTGGATCAGAAATTGATAATCCCCCAGTTTGTGCCACCTCGATTCATGGCATTATTAGTTCGAACGTGATGAAGTACCTCTTCGGGTGGTACTCTATAATGTACACCTCTCCAATTTGGATCGACAAGCAACATGTATTTGTACAGTGTTGGCTTGGAAATTCTAAGATAGCATGCAAGGTAAGCAGTAGTCTTAGTCTCGAGGATCTTCAGGTGCATCCAAGTGCCAAATGCAGCTGGACTACCGAATCCCCTCAATTGCAAAAAATTATAGAAGGCCTAGAAACGTGCAAATCATGAATCTAGAAGGCTGGAAATTAAGCAAACCTCTGGGAGAGCATCATTGTCACTATCTATACTGGAACCACAGTCCGAATCACTAAAATTGGATGGAAGGCCATCCACCTCATCTTCCTCCACGTCTTCTAGTAAACCTGGAAGAAAAAGTTTCAATGACACAAATTTGAAGTAAACTAGGGAGGGAACTATACTCATGGTAGGAACTTGAAAGTCCATAGAGAACAATCGAGTAGTAAATCAAAGCCACTTCCAACGCTGCCCACAAAAACATTTCAAACCACTCACTAACAAACCAAATTACCTTCTACATTTGCTACCAAGAAACATGCCGAATAACAAAGCACTAAAGCACCCCGCAGCGTCTCCTAAACCCTATGACCTGATGAATCCCCATGTCATGGGGTCAAACTTGATGATATGTGGCATCTATGTGTAACACATTGTTCATATTATAGGGACATCATTGACCCATCGGCCAAATCCAAATGACATTTAATGCCGAACCAATAGAAACTGCCACATGAACACTGTATTGTGAGTGAAATCTACTATAGTAACACTCACCCTTTTACGAATTGCACGCCATAATATTTACTTTTTACCCTTGATCCGGTGGGAATGGTTATAGTTAATAATGGAAGAGTATATAATTCCATATTTGATATATAAAAATGTTCTGATGCTCTAGTAATTTTTTAATTCAGCAGCTTTGGTTAAAAACCAAGTGTTAGTAACATATGTTGTATCCATAATCTCGCTCATTGATTCCTTAGACATTGCACTGAGGATGAGTATTGGACCAGAGGATATGCCAAGCAGGGCATATGCTAAAAGGAATTTATTGTATTCTTTTCATTGAAGCCTTTGTAAATTTCTAATGCCTAGCTGTAATCCCAGCATTTGCCAAGATGAGGCAAATGGGTATAACTAAGGCTTTTTACGACACTGAGCCCGAGAAAGATCTCGTGCTGTCGGAGCTTTCGTGCAAATCGGGAATTTGGTGGAGGTTTGAGACGATGGCGACGAGGAACTTGGCTATGCCTTGTAGAAGAGGTCA
Organism: Selaginella moellendorffii; assembly: GCF_000143415.4. NCBI lineage: Eukaryota > Viridiplantae > Streptophyta > Lycopodiopsida > Selaginellales > Selaginellaceae > Selaginella > Selaginella moellendorffii. The sequence goes on along the minus strand of NW_003314488.1, from coordinate 5,740 downwards.
AGAGGATGTTTTTCCGGATTCCGGACTCTCGTGTCCTGGAATGGGCTGACAGAGCGTGCCACAGAAACATCGTTGCCGCCGCCTATGTCCAGGGGGATCCACCAGCAAATGCCCGCAAGGGACTTGATATGCTCGTCTCGATGCTCGGCCAGGCTGGGAGAATGGAGGACGCGCTCATGATCCAGCACAAAATGCCGAGATGGAATGTTTTCACCTGGAACGCGATCCTCTCGGAATGTCGTTTGACAGCATCCCGGGCGAGATAGTGAATTGCCAGTGCAGGACGAGTTTGATGCACGCTTACGCTCGCAATGGCCGTGTGATCGAGGCTCGAGTTGTTCTTGCCTCAATGCGCACGAGAGATCTTGCTGCCTGGAACTTGATGATGGAAACATATGCCCAAAAAGGGCATTACAGGGAAGCCATCCACGACCACGCTCGATGGCGGAGTGAGGATCGACCTCGTCTCGTTCATCACCGTCCTCTCGGCTTGCAAGATCCTAATCGCCCGCGATCAGTTCGTGTCTATGGTCGCCTATGATCGCTGACTATGGCATCGTTCCAATGGGATCACTACTCTCGCGAGATTGGAAGGCCGAGAGTTTGCTCGAGACGATGTCTTCGTGCCTGCCTGCCCTCTCTCATCGGCGGATTGGTGGAATACAAGAGATGGATCGCCGAAATCCCTCCAATGCCGCCGAGGTCTTAGATCATCCCGGCTCTTCGATCGAATGCCCCATCGCGACATCTCGTGTCGTGCAACGAGGTCGTGCAATTCTACATCCGGAGCTCCAATCTCGGCCAAGCGAAGAAGATCTTCGTTTCCATGCCGGATCACCGTGGTCTCTTGGAACTCGCTCATTACACTGTATGCTCAGTCCGGGCATCTTGCGCTTGCCAAGAACACGTTTGATGGGATGGCGTTCCGCGATCTTGTCTCGTATATGTGGCAGCCTCCCCGATCCGCGACTGCCAGGCTATGTTCGATCGCGTCTCAGAGTGACACGGAACTCGATGATCACGGAGCTCGCGCACCAGGGAGAATGCCGGCCAAGGATCTCGTATCATGGACGAATCTACTGCTGTGCTACGCCCAGAATGGATTCCTGGAAGACTCAGACAGGGCTCGCCAACGCAGTGGCATTTGGCCACCTTATTTGTGTTTTAAACTACAATAATATCAGGCTCACTCGAAGAAGTGGCGAGGATTTTCCCCATGGCCCCCTCGCACTCCGACAGTACTGCAAATCCTTTACAAACTTTTGCATCAACCAAAAAAGTATATATGTGGTGAGTGAAGCAAACAAGCTGCCAATATCAAATCGCAGAGTACTTTGGCCCAATTGTTACATAAGCCAAGTAATCTGACGTAAAACCCCAATGGTAGCCAAGGTTTAGTGCATTGCAGTCTCTTTGACAATAGAGAACAGTGCCACTTTGGAGGATAAAAAGTGATGTAAATGGTGAAAACATAGAAAGTAATGGCCCAAGCCATAATTATTGAAACAGGTAAGAAGAACCACCACAATGGAACGCTCTTACCCATACCCAACCTTTCAAGCCCTAATAGATCCTATGCAAAAAGAAAGGAATTTAAGCACAAGAATCCCTTTACCAGGGGTAAACCATGCATCTGCCAATTCGATGGAACTTACTTCCACAATGATTGAAGCAAAATCGATGTCAAGAGAACGTGGAAACACTCACCGGACAGTGTCTTTCAGCTGCTGTCATTGAATAGATTCTTGTAGAAACAATGCTCCGGCTTGGAAGCAAGGAAAATCTTCTGAGTGAAATCAAAGACGAGGATCCCGCACACCAAAACCTGGCGATATCGTGAGCAGCTGGCACGGCATCGTCGTCCCACACAGTTGAATTCGCCATCCAGAAATTCACAGCCTCTGTGGAGAAATATTGCTCAATCACAAGAATGCCAGCTCACCGAGAGTAGAGCGGGACGTGAGGATTTGCTGAATACCGCGGGATTCCCAGTCGCGATGCAAGCATCCATGGCGCTGGAGATTTAGAGTAGGGGAATATCCAAAGTAAACTGACGGAAAACTTGTAAGTGATCAACCTCATCACTTGCTTGAAGTTGATCTGCAATGTTGTATATGGCAAGGCTTTTTAGTGTATCTCGAGTGTTGATAAAGTTCTTCTGATGCCTCGTAACTCCATAGTCTATCATCAAGGTGATCGCGAGAGCGAGTGAATTTTTAACCCAGGTGCCAGGCCAAAACTCGACATCCATCATCCCGACAGTGCTTAAATTACTTAAACTGGGGAGAGAAGGTAAGATGTGAGAGAAGAGATATGAGGAAGATGGTAATAAATCCTCCGTAACGTCCTAACAGGTCTGTTTCAAGGAGCTCTGGTCCGTTCCTGTTCGTCATCCGTTCCGTGCCACCTGACCTTGTATCTCCCAGTGTGCTTTCGGTTGCAGCATAGGCTGCCTGTCGGAGGAGACAAACTCCGGCGCAGGAAAAAACTCCGGGAGCTGGTCCGCAAAAGCTTGAGATCCGACACGTCGAAAACGTTATGTAGGTGCGACCCCGGTGGTAATGCCAACTTATAGGCGAGCTCCTTGATCTTTTCGAGTATCCTGAGTGGGCCGAAGAATCTGGGATGGAGCTGTGACTACACGAGGAGATTCCAACCGTTGCCCAATCAGCTGCTGCATCTTCCTGATGGCTTCCACTTGGTCACTGACGTCGTTTGATGAAGTGGGAGTTGTCATCAAGATCGGGGAAGCTACCGCACGTCCATAAAGCGCCTGGTATGGAGACATACCGATGGTTGAGTGCCGAGCAGTGTTGTAGGCAAACTCCGCGAATGTGATCCACTTTGTCCATGAGCCCAGCTGGTCCGCCACGTATCCCCTCAAGAATGTCTCCAATCGTCCGTCCCGTCTGACCAAAACTGGCTGAGAAACCTGGTGTCTCGGTTGGAGACGATTTCGCTTGGAACGCCATGGAACCTCACCACCTCCCTCCAGAACATCTCTGCCACCATCTTTGAAGCTGAGGACGAGAGCTGGCGCTGATGGAGAAGGTAAATGCTTGAGAAGACCAATCTCTGGACACTCCCTGATCCAAGTGCGTATCTCACACTCCATTCCTTTCCACACGACCCCCGGATGCCCCGCGAAAATGCCTTGGTGAAGATGATCTTGCGGAACTCGAGTAGAATCCTTCCTTTCTTCTAGAGCAAGCCATCATGGAAGGAAATCTTCGCGTCGCTGAAGTTGTTGTCTCCTTCGAGTGGTCATCGTTGGATTAGCCCTCTATGATATCTGGTGTGACAACTGACCTCCGGCTTTTCAAACATCCTTGAGAGCGCATCCGGGACGACGTTTGTTTTCCCTGGCTTATACTCAATCGTGAAATCGAGTGATTGAAGCTGCCTCTGCTTTTTGTTAAGGCGAGGCTGCTCGAGTAGAAATTTCATACTGAAGTGATCCGTGCGACCTCGCAGTGCCTCCACTTTGTCAATCATACGCCGGCTGGCGAGACTCCACTTCCAAGAATCTTTTGCTCTCGAACTTCAAGATCGCTCCCACTCCTGCATCCGAGGCATCGTCTCCACGATGAACTGCTTCTCATCTGGAAGTTGAAGAATCCGAGCCGAAAAGTTCGAACGTTGACTGTGCGTTCTCGTCCCACGAAAACCTGCCTGCACGAATGATGTCCGTCAGAGGCGACGCAACGGAAGCATAGTGCTCCACAGACTTCCAGAGGTAGTTGCAGAGCCTGAGAAAAGCATGGAGCTACTTCATGGTGGTGAGAGACCTCTCATCGCCTCCATTTTTGTTGGATAGGCTCACATTTGGCCCGCTCGTATCCGGAAGCCTAAGTACTTCGCTTCTTGCTTGGCAAAGCACCATTTTGAGAGTTTGACGATCAGCGCATGATCCTCTAGCACTTGCAAAACCTCGTCGATGTGTGTAAGGTGTTCTTCCCAGGATCGACTGTAGACGAGGATGTCGTCGAAAAATACAATGACCGATCTTGTTCATGAGAGACTGAAAGGTGGCCAGGATGGTGAGCCCTCGCCTTAAACTGGTTAAACCCTCTGTGAGTCTGAAATGCTGTCGTGATCCTGTCCTTCTCTGCCATGGATATTTGATAATATGCAGATCGCAAATCTAGCTCGGAGAAATACGCTGCTTCACCGAGTTCATCAATTAAGTCCTCAATCCGTGGGATGGGGAGTGACGTTGTTGAGCTGTCTGTAATCAGCGCACAGTCTCCACGAGCAGTCACGTTTTAGCACCAAGATTATTGGTGCCGTGTAAGGACTGAAACTGTCCTCTTTAAGAGATTGTCCATGAGCTCCTTGATCATCTTATCCACCTCCGCTCGCTCCACATGCCTCAGCTGAATGAACAGTCGTGACGATCCCTTTCTCGAGTTGGATCTTGTGCGTGATTGCTTCATGAGCACATACTCGATTGAGGAAGACCCTTGAATGCTTCCTTGCCACCTCACGAATGGCTTCCGTGGTGTACTGCTTCCTCCAACGACCTGGTTCTCTCTGGCTCCCCCTCCCCTGTGACTGGTTCTGGAGATGTCGGAACTTGGTACAAGCATTCAGTTAACCAAATGCACTGATCCTCCTGGTTGGACCTTGCAGCCGATTGAAGGAGAGACGATGCTCATCAAAGTTGACGAGAACGTTCCCAAAGAGGCGAAGCGTTTCGATGCCGAGTACTATGTCCATCGCTCCCATCTCCAGGATGAAGAAGTCTCCTTTCACTTGGTGACCACCAATGAGCATCGAGCATGAGACCCGGGCAGACGCCTCGATGACTCCCTCGTCCGCTATCTCCACCTCTAGAGGAGTCTTCTGTGGACGCGCTGCGAGCTGCAGCTTAGATAGAGAATGTTGGTTGATGGTGTCACTCCCGAGTCAATTAATGCGAATGCTTCCTGCTAATCGTTCCTTTGTCTCCGAAACAAGTACCCGCAGCTTTTCCCATAAAGGTCGGATAGGAGATGCATGCCTTCGCCACAGAAAGTTCTCCCTCAAGCCCCGCGTCCTCCTCTTCTCGCTGCTCCTGAGGCCAATGTGGTACATCCGTCTACAGGACTAACATATCCTTGTCATCTTTTGCATTCTCCCAAGTGCACGGAATGAGGTCCCCCTTGTCCGAGACGTGGAATTGCATCACCACGAACTTTGTTTTCGACGTCGGTTGTCCTCTACGCGCCTTGCAAACTTCCCAATGAACATTTCCCAAGCTTGAGGTCATCGCTTCCCTTTACTTGCATTGCTTCCGCTGATCGGGAGTTGGCATACCACTCTGGGTGGCTCCGGCCCTCGTTGTCTCCTTTGGTGGCCCTTGCCTCCATCGGCCGGAAAGACGAGCTTCCCACTCGTGGAACTTGAGATCCGTGTTTAATGCTAATGCCATCGGGACCGAGCGAGGAGATAGCTGAGCTATTTCGGTTGCCATTGCGATGCTAGGTAACGTTGCATCAAAGCATCCTCCGGGATGTTCCACGTCTCGTTGAATTCCTGGGCGTCTGGGACTTAAATCTGTACACCATTCCGCAGAGTTTGTTGAAGGGAAGCTCTCCCACGGACGTGATGATAAAATGCTCCCGAATCCTTTGCTTGAACTCCTCCCAACTTGGAAGCCTGGTTTTACAGTCTCGAGCAAGAAGGGACTCGGAGGCCAGGCTTTCAAGTGGAGAGCCGGCTACCTTGTGCGAATCGCGATGACCACGGCAAAGAAACC
>NW_003314487.1:29602-35277 GCF_000143415.4 Selaginella moellendorffii | reverse complement strand
TTACAAGCTTTGGGTTGTCATGTTTCAATACAAGAATGGTGAGCTATTGAATATTTAATGAAAGGTAGAGAAAAGAAGGCTCCAAAAGATCTATGGATTTTTGTTTAGAGAAATTCTATAAAAAATTTAATTAAAAGTTATTGTTTGTCAAAGTGGAATTCATGAAACTTTAGGGTTTAGGGTTTATGGTTGTTAGTATCCTTGCCATATAGATCCATTGCCATTGCCATAGCTGAATCCCTTCCCATGCCACAGATCCATCACTATTGCCATGGTTGAATCCCTTGTCAAGGCCACTACTAGATCCATTGCCACCACTACAGCCATTGCCAAATCCATTGCTGCCACTGCCACAGCCAAATTTATTGCTGCAGTCACCACCACTGCAAGATCCATTGCTTCCAGATGCCACACTCTCACTGTCAAATCTGCCATAACTACAGATGCCACTCGCATGGCCAGAACCAACTTTAGCATCACTATAGTTTAAGGTTTGGGTTCTTAACCATGGATGCAACCATAGCATCAGCTCCTACAAGCTGAGTCCATAGAGCCCTAAACTTAAATTAAAAGTCATCATCATCTTTCTTCTTGGTGAAGGAATGTCTTGTGTCTGGCTAGTGATTTTTGCAAGTTTTGCAAGGAATGTCTCTCCCAGTGTCCTGACAATCTGACCAAGAATTTAGTTGAGAATTACACTCCATACAAAAATTTTAGATCTAAACTCTAATTTTTATAAACTTTAACCAAACGTTTCAATTATACTAAAAATGAAAGAATGAAAAGTGGATTTTCTTAGAAATCCACTTTATAAAAGTCTGTGTGATCAACATAGTCAAACATACTAGAGCATTGTCTTTTGTGTGATCAACACAGTCAAACATACTAGAGCATTGTCTCCATAGGGTCTTCCACTAAAAATGGATTAACCCAGGTTTCTTTGATTTTGTGAGTTAGTAACTAGACTAAGAAAATCTTGAATGGAATTTTTCATTTGCTTATGAGTTGTCATGTTTAAAATAATTTTATAACAAACACAACATTAATAACAAAACACATCTATAATTTCTAGTACATATTATCAACTTTTAAATGTTGAATAAAGTAAAGGGTATAAGTAAATAGAATACAGAAATATGCATATTTTATTAGCCTAGAAACCCACCATAAACTATTTAAAACTATTCATTTCAAAAATTATTTTAATATCTAAAGGAATCACTAATAATTGTGCTAAAAATATTTACATTTTATTTTGGAATTTTTATATTTATTTTAATCTATATTTTCCAGCGGAGCTGGAATCCCAACTAGTTTTTTTAAATACTGGCTTAACGTTAACCATATTAATGGGGTATTAATACTGGGTTAATGTAAAGTTTTTAAAATACATGTAAAATTTACATAAACGAAGTCCCACGCTCTTTTTAAAACAATGGGACACTATGTGACAGTGTCTTGTCAGCCAAGGGAGTGTCCTCTCCTCAGACGTGAGTGTGTCTGTCAAAGGTTGAAGCACAAAGGTTGAAACCACTGGCTTGTCAGCCTTCCAAGATAAACGATCCGCCAGGCTTGTGAAATCCAGCACCTGTAACTGCTTCATCGAACAACATTGCAACAGTGTGAGGTACTGCTTTCATTTGATAACTGGTAACATCTCATGTTCGTGCTGATACAAACATGCCGGAATTCGATCTCAGTAAAACGACTTCTGTTAGAAGCTCGTTTGGTCTAAAAGAGTGTTCGGAAATGCACTGAACAGTATTCCTTGTAGAAAGTATAAAATACACAAGAAAAAAAAAAAAAAAATCAGGCCAAGATGAACTATTCTATCTCAGTCAACTTAGGGTTCTTGTGTTGAAAGATGGAGGAGGAACCTGAGAAGCGTGAGGAACTGTGCCTCCAATATGTCATCCATCACGCTGCCTATGATGCCAAGCAATGCAAGGATCGTGGGAAACGTATGACTGCCAGAGCCCTTCTGGAAGCATGCGAGAAAATTCTATTTGGTTTTGTGATGGAGGGCCCTCCAGACTTGTCTTGCGATGACTATGTTGCTTCAGTCTGCTCAGGCCTTAACGTAGTGCATCCTTACGATGTGGTGTTTGTAGAACAGGTATGCTGCTCATTTTAACTAAATTAATTTCTCCAACCTCCACAGACTAAGTAAAATAGGTGCTTTATGGCTGCTGCCGCTATACAAAGCTTTTGAGTATACTCATGTCAAAACTATTCAAATGTAAGGCAGCATTTACACGGGCTGCAGATCGCTTCCTTTACACAGTCCTCGGATACCTCATTCTTATTCGCTTAGAAGAAATAACGTTCCCAAACCTTTGGTGAGGATATATCCTGCTGAGGTATAGTTTCTAGTCTTACACAGTTTTGCCTTTTTTTGTACTAGTCTTTTGATACTTAGCCAGCATGCTCAGAAGGTCCTCCCATTTGTCGAGTTTATCTTTAATACGAGCTATTTGAGGAACCATTGCAAGGCAGAATGGCTGAAAATTTATGACGTGGAAGTATTGACTTTCTGCTTTTACTTGCAGTCAGCTGAATTTTTGGTTTTCATGTCAGTTTGTGGACGATTTGATCAGCAGGATAGGGATGTGGACGTCCGAAGCTGCCAATTTAGAAAGAAGGTTCTTTAAAACATTGCTCAATTTGCACAGAACTGTTATCTTTATTTTTTTTTCCTTTTCAGGGTAGCAGAAAAGGTCTTTATTAAAGACCTACGAACAGGGAGAAAAACCACACCTCGACCTTTTAAGCTGTCAGTTTGTCCTAGACCAAAACCACAACCGAAGAAAGAAGAGGTGGCTTTTTTCCTGCTATAAATTTAAACTTGAATTGTCCTAATCTATGAGCCTACCAGTCCATTCTGTTCAAAGCCAGGCCCATGCCAAAGTTTAAAGACCCACCAACAGTCGTGCAAAGAGCCATGGAAAGTGTCAGCCTCGAAAATAGAAAACGAGAGGCAGATTTCTACGCAGATCCAAATTATCAGCCCTTTCGTCTCCGAAGCCTTGAAAGGCCCACAAACATAGATGAGATTAGAGACAAGGTCTTTCTGTCACGATATTAATTGAGATTTAATTTCCTTTTTATTATGTGTAGGTAGAAAGACAACGAGCTTCAGAAAATGCATACATTCCGGCACAATCCATCCATTTTCCAGAGCCTGCAAGTATAGAGGTTCTAAAAGTTTGCAGCTTTTGGGACTCCTCTGTATCTTTTCCTTATCGCAGGTTAAATTGAATGCATCGGCAGTTCTTCGGGAGCATGCTCTCTATCTAAGGCAAGTGGATGCTGATAAACAACGTGTCCAAGCATTAGAGACTGAGCTCAGAGATGAAGCGAGCTTCAAATCCTGGCAAGTAAGATGACACAAACAAATTTTAGAGCGCATTTTCCCTCAAAATTTACTCTTAGGAGGAAGAGCGGGCCAAGTTTGAAATGGGACAATCCTTAGAAAATCGATTTAGACGCGATTGTGTGGCAGGCATTGCCCAGGCAATACAAGATGCAAGGAACACAGTGGTACTTATATGAAAAGCTCCCTTAAAATGTGATATTCTTCTATACATATGAATGCTTGAATCCATGTGACCTGGTGATGTGAATTAGATAAAAGATAGACATGAAACCGCCAATGATGTGAGACAGCAGAACCAGGCGCTCATAGCTCAAAGACAAGAGTTTGAATTGAATGTGGAGTTACTTAGACGAGCTAAGACATGGAAAATGTCCTCCCTAAATTCGTGTTTGCTTCAAAAGGGTATTCTAAAGCGATCCCTTCTTTGTATGGAAACCCGTGAATGCTTCGCACCAAGGAAACAGTAACCAAAGTAAACAAGGAATAAAAAGTCAAAGGCGCAGAAAATCATGGAACTGATCTTATGAGAATCATGCTGAGCGAGATTTTACTCGAGCAACAGAGCTCAGGATCAAACACGAGCTAGTGCGCCAGCTTCATGTATGCTCTTTAGAATTTTCAACCGCACATACCACCAGTTGTACAGGATATAGAGTTTGCGTTTGAGCGCGAGGAAAAGAAGTTTGACCCTAATAGCACTGCTGATCATGGACTATTAGCAGAGATGTCGATTACAGAGCTCAGAAAACGGCTGGAGCTTGTGAAGGAAGCGTTTGAGGGGCAGCATGAGTCACGACGAGTAAAAATTTTTGCTGTTAAAAAGGAGGTATAATTTTTATATCTTTTATACTAAAAAGATAGTTCTGATGGCAGAGAAGGGAAAGTTTGATTAAAAAGTCGCTCTATGTAAAGAAAATACGTGAAGTGGCACGGACAGAGCAAATATCCAAGAGGGAAACTAAGAGGAGAAGCCGACCCTCTACTGCTGTAACAATAGATTAATAGCTAGGTCAATGATGCATTTTACACAGACTTTCCAAGTTTTGTCAATTTCTTCCACTTATGTATTTTATTTACCAGAAAAAACCAAAATTTAAGCATAATTTTGTTATTGCTCGGGGTCTTTCATGGAGGTACTTGTTGCGTCATCTTTGTATCTCGGCTCCTTTATGAGCAAAACTAGCAGAAAGGCGACAGGAGAAGAGTCTCCTTTTAAAATACCCTTGAGCTGACCTAAGCTGCTTGGTCATGAGAAAACTGTATTTTGAGCTTCACTTACATGTACACTCTCTTTTGGTGCTGGAATAGAAATGTCTTTCAAAGTAAGAATTCATGTCAAAAGATTAAGTCATGTGATGACTATTTGTGCAGTTCTGATGTGTCAGATTAGTTCAGCAACAGTATATGGAAAACTAGTTACTCCTTTAAAAGAGCAAGCACAAGTTACTCAGTTAAAATTTCTTTCTTTCGTGCTTCAATGCTTAGTGCAGTTCAAATTAAATTTTAGGCTTGTTCTTAAGAGATTCAAAGATAATTGAACTAAAACAGTAAACAGTAAATGGATCAATTTTATTATGCCATATGATCTCCATACATGATACCCCATAATAACCAGAGTGACATTCTCCAGCTCAAGAGGAGCATTCAAGGTACAGCTTTCTAGGGATCCATTTGCACTGAGACTCAGTGCATGAACAAAGAGCTCTCCAAGGAGAATGCCGAGCTTCACAATGAGATCCAACAGCTCAAGGCAAAACAGCCACCAATTGTCATGGAGGATGACAATGAGTTCCGGCAGAAACTTGGGAGTAATCACAATGATGATGCTTCCAGTAGAAACTTGACAAGTACAAGGACAAGCTTTCTAGAGCTGCAGCAGCTACAAAGCAGTCCAATGTCATGGTGCAGTGAGAGAAGCTCAACTTAGTTGTGGGAGAAAAGTAGAGCACAGGAAATCAACCTTGCATTTAGGAGCATCATCTCAAGACTCCAATCTTGAGATTCAAGAACAGGAAGAAGTGACAGATGCCACCATGTAGAACTAGATAACAGGGTGAGTTAGCACTCAAGCCCTATCCCTACTTCTTTTATATTTTGGCCTTCCATCATCAATGCACATTCACATGCTAAAGATCTGGAGTACTCAAGCGATGCCAAGCCTATCCTTATTCATAATCTTAGCAAGAACCTTTTTGGGGATCGAAGGACTTGAATCACTCTTTATTCTCATTTTATTTATGTTTTTTTGTGTCTAGCTCAAGAACCATTGCAGTAGTATGCAAGATCAAGATAAGTAAGT
>NW_003314487.1:3067-28775 GCF_000143415.4 Selaginella moellendorffii | reverse complement strand
CTTTGTCGTGGATACTCCACACAAGAGGAAGGACATACGCATGGATGCTCAATACGTACAATTTCAAATTTTTAAGGGTAGGAATATACCTTGTTCAAGGGTATATTATACTTTTTAGGTAGCCACTAATCAATGGGAATCGAACTCGTGCCATTTGCTCCAATACCAACTGTAACGCACCCTATCTCTCTCCCCTTAAGTCAACTGGAAAAGGGGCAATTGCTTGATGAAAGAGCCTTTAGTGGCTATTTTATCCCTATTTATCCCCCAAGGTTCCAAGGAGACAGTATATCCAAATCTCATCCCATGATCACATGCGCTACAATACTCAACCTGGCTCTTAGTTCTCTTTTCCTCTGTCTTGCACTGGTTTGACAAGAACTCTTACATGTTGAACTAGTGCCTCAATATCACTAAATGATAACTTACTGTGTCTACCAAACACCCTTGCTATCATGCACCTTGTGTTAGTACCATTTGGTTTTAATTGCTATTTATGGAAAGTGTCTAAATTTGCTAATTTGGCATATCTACAAAATTTAGAGATTGTTTTGAACAAAATGGTATTCGTCCCGTGTCTATATTCACAATGCAATTTCATTCCGTATTTAATAAGTTTCAAGTAAGTCTCAAGGACTAACTTTAGGTACTAAAGGTGGCTAAGGGTGAAAGCCCAAAGTATGCATCCTCACGGGGGGGGGGGGCACGAGTTTGCACTTGGGCTCATGAGTGAGGCACATTAGCAATTCAAGGGTTACATTTTGAGTTGGTAGGATTAATAATGGCCTATTGGTGGTTCTATAAGTTGTTCCATGTACCATGGTTAAAAGTAAACCTTTTCTAGGTTTGCTATAAATGGCAAATGGGCTAGTCCGTAGTTGTTTAGTACAACACTAGTGGATCTTTTATAGGCATGATTATAAGTGGATCAATCAAGACTGTAGAAACCAATCTGTTATTTCAAGTAGTCATTGCTATGCTCTCTTATAAACTTTTCTTAAACCGGACTAAAGGCAGTGCTAATGTAAGCTTGAGGTTTGGTCAAAGTTGAGATTGAAAAGAGAGTTATCGGGGACAAAAGATCAAACATATAAATCATTTTCTCTTCTTGGATAGATGATTTGCAATGAGGTGTGATCTCATTGCTCGTGTTCACATCATGCAATCAAAAGTCCCAACCTTGATGTATGTTGGTTATGGTGGTCTTACAAGTGGTGAATCATGGGATGGATAGTAGTGAAGTGTTAAACCATTTTGTCTAGGCTTGCTATTGAAGACTTGAATTACAATCCTAAATTATTTTTTGGGGAACCTTGCTATTACTCCTTGAATAGTTTGGTGTTGGATTAGTTTTGAGTTTGGTTAAAAAGAAAGTGGTATGAACTTGTTTATGTTGTGAACAAAAGTTGGTGGTGTTTAATGTTGTAAATTTTTATTGGTGGGGTGTGGCATTTATGTTGTATTGTGTCAAATTTAGCACTTGATACTCACATAATGATATGGGTGTTGGTCATGGTGTTGCTTGATTAATGATCAAATTATTGTGATTTTTATATCATATCCATATGATAGTGAGCAATGTGGTTACAAAGTTGCTTGGTCAAATGCTGATCAACCCAAAGGTGGCTGATAGTGAAGCTACTCTATTTGCAATAAATAACATTGAAGTAGCTTTGACTAAGTTCTCAATGGTGATCTATGATATGCTAAACTAGTACCTTATTTCCTTGAGTTTGCCCATTGAGGTGTTGGAAAAGGTTATAGCATTCATTTGTTATAGCTTGTTAATTGATCCGTTAGCACTAGGAGTAGATTGTTAAATGGAAAAGGTATGAAGTTGAGGTATTGACTTTGCTAACACTTGTGCTAGTGGAAGTGACATTGTTGTTTTGAGTGATGAAGAGTTTTTCCTTGAAGCTTGACTTTTCATGTCATTTTTTTTGTTAATGTTTTGGCTTTATATTGGATCTTGAAGGTGATTGAAGAAAAGTGTAGTGCAATATGGATATCCGAAGATATGATCTTTATGATTGAGTCTTGGATATTCATTTGCATTTTGCAAATGTCGGTGTTAGATGTCGAAAATATAGGCATAATGTTCAATGCTTAGTTATACTGTTGGGTCATGAGAATTAGTGTTAAGCTGTACCTATGTGAAGTTGTTAGTAGGATGAAGTTGGTTGAATCTTAAAAGTTTGCATTCCTAGACTAAGAGTCATTTTTTCTCTAAGATGGAAAATTTTCCACAAATTTTTTTAAGCTTTTCCAATGGCTGATTTATTGATCACTTTACCCGAAAACCATTCTATTTTCGTAAGCCAGTACAAATTAGTGATAGTTTGTATGATACAGTCCGAAAGGGATGTTGATTTTGAGGCTAAGGCAATTAAGTTGGATGGAGTCTAGAATTGGTGTAAAAGAGTGGCCGTTGCGCTTTTCTAAAATGGTGACCCTTGTGCCTTTATAGTGTTATACTAGGTGGCAGGTTGCACCTTATATCTCGTTAGACTCTATGAGAGTAGTTAACTTTTATTGATCTTGACCTAGTCTTGGTAGCCTTGCATCTTAGCTAAGGATAGTGATGTCTAACTTAGTTGTTTGCGATTGAGGTGTTAGTACCTATATTATAGCCTTGCCTATAAGGAAGTTGTGTAGCAATATGAGTCCATCTCATGGTCTTCACTTTAGTTAAGACTGAGTGTTGATTATGCATAGCTGGCCTCTTCAAGGCATTCTCATAGTTAATGGCTATACACATTAGTGAGCTTATTGTAGTTGAGTTGGATTCGAGTGGTCATTTAGTTCGTGTTTGTCCATAAACCTGTATCTCGTTCTTAGATATTACGTTCATGTGAAATAAGTATATGACTCGATGACGTGAGTTTAATGTTTTCGTTTGATAAAAGCAAGTTGAAGAGTAATGGTTGGTTGCTTTGCAACTTAGTGATTTGTTAGTAGACTCGGGTCCATCTCGGACTCCATCTCGGGTCATGTGTTGGTCCTCTGTGGTCCTTTTTCTAGAGACTCACTTATTGCTTGCTTTATGCTTGTTCCTCGAGCACTTTGTGACAAATGATCATGAGTCTCATAAGAACTAACTTCAATGCCAAAGAAGAAATCATAGCACAACCCACAATATTCTTCTCAACATGTCCATAAGCTATACTTCATAATGCAAAGCTAATAAAAAGCATGTCTGCATCAATCCAAAAACCAAGCATAATGAAGTTATGTTCAACAAGTGATTATGAAACAATCCTCCATGAATCCATCTATAGCAAGACATAACTCATTTAATAACAAGCACAAGAAGAACTATCAATGATTGATATATTCCAACTCAAACCCAATAAGGATTCAATCATTTCAATACTGATCACTAACTCTTCTTCTCATAAAGATAGCATAGTCCACGACTAAATCACTTTTCAAGGAAAAGCTAAAGCTCAACCCCTACTAAACAATCTCATCCAGAACACAACTAACTCAAACTTGCTACTTAGTTCATTTGAACGTTAATACAGTTGCTACTTAGCCATTGTATAAATGCTAATAACATAAAGCCATAGCCAAATCATCAACATTATCTTCATCAAGACTAATGAAACTCAATATCAAAAATGTCAATGACAAGGCATCACTTCAATGCTATTAACACCATAACAAAGCTAGAAGAAAGCACAAGGGAATCATCACTCAAAACTCCCTAGCAACTAAGCTAACCAAACTCAAAGATACTTTAGTCAGTATCCGAGACTAATCCTCTAGCAAAAATCAGTTACAGATAACACTTCCTCAAGGAGTGAATCACCACATCCAAGACTTTATGAAATCCAACACTACAAACTAAATATATCCAAATGATATTGACAGAGATAGAGTCGACATTCCAACATGGAAAACCCATGTAAGTTTAACGACACGATCCTCTGCAATACCATCTGGTAAAGTAAGCCCATCACTACTAAATTATTATCGAGTGAAGCAAGTGTCAAGCAGTCCTCGACAAAGTCTATAAGTAATCATTAGTTTGCAAAGCAACTAACAGTCACTCTTCAACTTGCCTTCACAAGACCCAAACACTAAACTCATGCCATCGAGTCACATACTTGTCCAATATGAACGTAATATCCCACGTACGAGATAAAAGGTTCATGGACAAGCACAAACTAAATGACCACTCGAATCCAACTCAATCGTAATAAGTTCACTAACACGTTTAGCCAATAACTCTTTGCATGCTTTGAAGAGGCTAGCTATGCATAATCAACACTCAGCCAAAACTAAAGTGAAGACCATGAGATGGACTCATATCAGTACACAACCTCCTCATAGACAAAGTTATAGTACAGGTACTAATATTTCAACTTTAAACAACTAAGTTGGACACCACCATCCTCAGCCAAGGTGCAAAGCTACCATGACCAAATCAAGATCAGTGAGAGCTCACTACTCTCATAGAGTTTAATGAAATGCAAAGTGGAACCACTTTTCTACACCAACTCTAAACTTTATCTAACTCAATTGCCTTAGCCCCAAAAGTTAGCATCCCTTTTAGGCTGCATCATACAAACTACCTACTAAGGTTTAAGCTAACCTAAGTCAACTCCAACCCCTTCACTAGTTTGTACTAACTTACGAAAATAGAATGGTTTTTGAACAAAGTGATCAATAGATCAGCTATTGGGAAAATTTGTGGAAAATTTTCCATCCTAGAGAAAGAATGACTTTTAGTCCAGGATTGCAAACTTTCAAGACTCATCCAACTTTCTCCTACTAACAGCTTCACATAGTTTCACCTCAACACAAATTCTCAAGACCCAATAGCATGATTAAGCATCAAATATCTTTGCCCATTTTTCGACATTTAACACTGACATCCGAAAAATGCAAAATAAACATCCAAGGCTTGATCACAAAGACCATATCTTCGGACATCCACATTGCACTAACACTCTTCTTCAACCACCTTCAAGATCCAATGTGAAGCCAAAACACTAACAAGAAAAATGACATGGAAAATCAAGCTCTAAGGAAAACTTCCTCATCACTTGAAATAACAATGCCACTTCCACTAACACAAGTGATAGCGATATCAATGCCTCAACTACACACCTTCTCCATCCAACAATCTACTCCAAGTGTTAACAGATCAACTGATAAGCCATAGAAAATGAATGCTATAACCCTTTTCTAACACTTTATATGCAAACTCAAGGAAACAAGAAACCAACTTAAGCTTAACATAATGGACCACCATCAAGAATCCAGTCAAAGCTACTACAATGCTACTTCGTGTAGGTAGACTAGCTTCACCATCAACCACATTGGGGTTGATCATCGTTTAACCAAGCAACTTCGTAAACACATTCCTCATTATCACATGGATATGATATAAGTATCACAATGCCTTGATCATCAATTGAGAAACACTACAAGCAACGCCCATGTCACTACTACAAAGGTTTACATGAATATCAAGTGTCAACTCGATTCGACAAAATGCAACATAAATGCCACACTCTACCAATAGAGACTTACAACACCCAACATCACTAACTTTTGTTCACAACATGGACAAGTTCATGCCACTCACTTTCCGACCAAACTCAAAACTAATTCAACACCAAGCTACTTAAGGAGCAATAGCAAGGTTTCCTAGAAAAGAATTGAGCATTGTAACTCAAGTCTTCAATAGCAAGCCTAGACAAAATGGTTTAGCGCTTCACCGCTATCCATCCCATAACTCACCACTTGTAAGACTATCATTTCCAACATCCATCAAAGTAGGGACTCTTGATTGCATAATGTGAATATGAGCAATGAGTCACATCTCGTTGCAAATCATTTCTTCAAAAGAGAAAATGATTTACGTGTTTGATCTTTCGTCCCCGACGACTCTCTTTTCGGTCTCATGTTTAGCTAAACCTCAAGCTTGCTTTCGCACTACCTTCAGTCCAATCTAAGAAAAGTTTATGAGAGAGCATGGCAACAATTACTTGAATCAATAAACTCATCCCTACAGTCTTGATTGATCCACTTGTAACCATGCCTAGAAGGATCTATTAGTGCCGTGCTAAACAGCTACGGATCAGTCTATTTGCCACTCATAGCAAACCCAGGGAAGGTTTACTTTCACTCATGGTACATGGAATAACTCATGGAACCACTGATAGGCTAACATTAACCTTGCCAACTCAAAGTGTAACCTTGAGTTGCTAATGCGCCTCACTCACGAGCCCAAGTGCAAACTCGTGTAAAATGGTATAAAAAGGTATCCATACCCAAGGAACGATTGCGAAGCCTTTGCACCCAAATGTGTAACCACTCAGATCATTGTTTTCATCTTTGCATATGCAACGAGATTAGTTGCCCAATTTCATTGAATAGTACTTGCTGAGACTCATTCTCTGATACCAAATGTAGCACACATGGTTTTTACCCTTTATCCTATGGTGTTTTACCATAGGATAACACCACGAAGCAGAACCTAAACCCTCTTTATGCCATGTGATACATGCCACATGTCCATATGACAATGGTGTGGAATCTGAGGTTCAGGGTCTTGGGCCACTGAACAAGGGAACGGTGCCAAACTCCCAAGCATGGAGCCAAGGAGTGACAATACCGGACCATGGAGCAACTCCCAATCATATAGCCCAAAAAGCAAAGGGATAGGAGCCCGGAGCAACTTGGAACAGTCCTAGAGCAACCAACATCCCAATGCTAGGACCAGCACACAAAACAGAGCCAAACGAAATTTAGTGCTATTTCGGCATACTGGTGGCCTAACGCAAAGACATAAGTACTCCACCAGCTAACATGGAGTGGAACTTGGGCATAGACCCAAGCCGGATGCAAAACAAGGACAGGCATGCAAGCAGAAGCTAGACTATATTTTAGGTTCGTCGGCCATGCCCGACCTATCCACTATCCTTACTATACATTTGGAACCCCCTATATCCCCCCCCTCCTTGAAGAACACATGCTTTGGGCTTTCACCCCAAGCCTCCCTTAGTATCAAGAGTTAGTCTTTGGGATAAGCTTGAAACTTACTAAATATGGAATGGCATTAGATTGTGAATTTGGACATGGGACAAACACCATTATGTTCAGGCCAATCTCTACATTCCATAGATATGCTAAATGAGTAAATCTGGACACTTTTTATAAATAGCATTTGGGACTTAAATGAGACTAACACAAAAGGCATGATAGTGAGAGTGTTTGGCAGACATAGTAAGCTATCATCCAGCAATATTGAGGGACTAGTCTCAATACGCGAGGGTTCTTGTCAAGCCAGTGCAAAACAAAGCAAAAGAGAATTAAAAAGCCAGGCCGAGTATGCTTGGCTAAATAGACACTTAGGAATTCCATCCTTATGCTCATCCAGCCAAATACAGATGCAAAGTCCAATTTACTAACACTTGAACAAGAGGGGCTGATAAAGGGTCCAGCAATGCTGACCTCCTACCATCGTGGCAATAAGGAAAGAGTGTACAAAAGGAGTGGCCGATAGTTAACTTTCGATACCCGAAGTTACATTCGTGACATTTGGACTGGGAGCACCGACTATTTGATTTCCCGGGGGAACTAGAGCCAGCTCTTGAACACTTCACCAAACTACCCTACTTGTCGGTCTGTATTCACTCTAGTCTTGGACTTCCCAGTGGTTAGCTCATCACCCAACAATGGGTATGGCCTTTTTGGGCCAAATTGGCCAAACTAGCCAAACTAGGCTTCAACTCCCACACTCTCCCTACTATACTTTTGGAACCCCCGCAGCCCCACCCCCCCTTGGGGGATGATTGCTTTGGGCTTTCACCCAACAGCCTGTATTAGTATTCGAACTCGGACTCAAACTCAAACTTAGACTCGGACTCGGTCTCAGTCCCGGTTTCGGACTCGGACTCGATCTCGATCTCGGTCTTGGTCTCAGTCTCGGTCTCGGTTCCATCTCGGACTCCATCTTGGACTCCATCTTGGACTCCATCTTGGACTCCATCTCGGGTCCATCTTGGACTCCATCTCGGGTCCATCTCAGATTCCATCTCGGGTCCATCTCGGACTCCATCTCAGGTCCATCTCGAACTCCATCTTGGGTCCATCTCGGACTCCATCTCGGGTCCATCTCGGACTCCATCTCGGGTCCATCTCGGGTCCATCTTGGGTCCATCTCAGACTCCATCTCGAACTCCATCTCAAGTCCATCTCGGATTCCATCTCGGATTCCATCTTGGGTCCATCTCGGACTCCATCTCGGGTCCATCCCGGACTCCATCTCAGGTCCATCCCAGACTCCATCTCGGGTCCATCTTGGACTCCATCTCGGGTCATGTGTTGGTCCTCTTGTGTCCCTTTTCTAGAGACTCACTTATTGCTTGCTTTGTGCTTGTTCCTTGAGCATTTTGTTGGGACTTCCACTCCCGTTCTCAACCTTTCAAGTTGGAGCTTTCAGTTCAAACATGTTATGCTCATTTGGCTTTTGCTTTGGCCACTACCATGTGGCACCCTTTTGGCTCCACTTTGGGATTTTATGTCTCATAATTAGGAGGCAACCTCTTTGTCTAACGTGGATGCACTACCAACTCAAACACCTTCCGCCGTTGCCGACAAGGAAATGACCAACAGAGTCAGTCACCCTTGCTGCTCTAGGTGTCACCTAGCTTACTAAAGTGTGATATGCCCCTGCCTACAGGGATATAGACAGAGAAGCCAGAGGCCCCAACCCCCATGAGCAAAAAAACCAAACCTGTCAGTAAGGTTTAGATAGACTATTGTGTAAACAGACAGTTAGATTTGTTTACACGGTCACACCTTTTTAATGGAATTAGGAACATCGACAGAGAGGTGGGTTATGTGACTAGTCGACAATAGTTACCCCATGACTAAAGATTTCACCATGCACACAAAGTGCCGAAGCTAGTTTGCCTATACTGGCCCAAACCCAAAGATTAGCAGATGGACAATATCAGAGTCATAAACAATGATATCTTAGAGTTTTAATTATCAGTGATTAAATCTTAGATTAGAACACTAAATATTCATGGTAAGTTATCATCTGATAAACTAGTATTTGAATATAGGAACCACCAAGATCAGTATGTTTGGAAAATATAGGATTCACTATCTAACAAAATTCAATAGCAAGTGTATCATCAAGAAAACTCAATGATAAAACTTAACTATCAAAGATTGTAGACAGAATGCCAAACAATTTATAAAAGATAACTCAAAGAACACAAAGTATTATTGACAGGCAAACAAAATGCTCGCAAATATATCATCTAAAGGAAATAACATCCAAATCTATCAGAGCTAACTTGAGCAATAATCAACAGAACAAAATGAATGTTGCATGACTAACAAACACTCGTTCATGCTAACTATTGCACTAGCCAATCTGTATAGATCTTGGTCAATAACACCAAGGAATTAGAGTTGCTAGAATGCTAAGCTTCACAATGAGATCCAACAGCTCAAGGTAAAACAGCCACCAATTGTGATGGAGGATGACAATGAGTTCCAGCAGAAACTCAGGAGCAATCACAATGATGATGCTTCTAGTCGAAACTTGGCAAGTACAAGGACAAGCTTTCTAGAGCTGCAGCAGCTACAAAGCAGTCCAATGCCATAGTGCAGTGAGAGAAGCTCAACTTAGTTGTGGGAGAAAAGTAGAGCATAGGAAATCAACCTTCCATTTAGGAGCATCATCTCAAGACTCCAATCTTGAGATTCAGGAACAGGAAGAAGTGACAGATGCCACCATGTAGAACTAGATAATAGGGTGAGTTAGCACTCAAGCCCTATCCCTACTTCTTTTATATTTTGGCCTTCCATTATCAATGCGAATATGACTTTGGGTAGCAAAAGATACTTGTCGGGTAGTCTTTACAGACACTCTCTCCTTATTGTTACGACGGCAGGAGGTCGGTACTGCTGGTTCCCTTTATGGTCTCCACCCAAGCTAGTTGAGAAACTGATCAACACATGTGCACTTAAACCAGAAGGGCACCAAGGAAGGAAATCCTAAGTTGTCATTAAGTCAAACATACTTGACATGGTGATGAGAAACTCATGATGCTGACTTGCACTTGCTAGTGTTGGGAACCCCCGCGATATTGAGACTAATCCCTCAATATTTGCTAGATGATAGCTTACCGTGTCTGCCAAACACCCTCGCTATCATACCATTTATGTTAGTCTCATTTCGGTCCCAAATGCTATTTATGGAAAGTGTCTAGATCCACTCATTTAGGATATCTACGGAATGTAGAGATTAGCCTGAACATAATGGTGTTTGTCCCGTGTCCAAATTCGCAATCTAACGCCATTCCCTATTTGGTAAGTTTCGGACTTGTCCCAGAGATTAACTTTTGGTACTAAGGGAGGCTTGGGGTGAAAGCCTAAAGCATATGTCCCTCAAGGGGGGGGGGAGCTGTGGGGGGTTCCAAATGTATAGTAGGGATAGTGGTTGGATTGCATGTCCGACCACTTGAAATATTAGTTTGGCTCCTGCTAGGCTGTGGGCTGTGTCGCTCCTTTTTCTGCGTCTAGCTTGAGTCTAAGCCCAAGCTCCATGCTGCTCTAGTTGGTGGGGTACCCTCCTCCTCACGTTAGGCCACCAGTATGCCAAAATTGTGCTAGACTTCGTCTGACACCATTTTGTGTGTAGGTGCTAGATACGGAGAGCTGGTGCTCCTGGGATTGTACTAGACCCTCATTTCGTAGTGCTGCTCAAAATTGGAGTTCAACTCAAAATTTAGGTGCGCTACATTTGGTATCACAGGAATTGTCTCGGCGATTCCTATCCAACTTGTGTCTGATTTTCTGACTCAATTTGCATACGCAGAGACTTTTCTAATGGATCCAAAGCGACCTATGTAGGATTAGTTGGATTGCACTATTCAGTAAAAACATTGTAAGCATGTTCAGTTACTGATAGCGACATGCATGTAGCTAGCGGGATGGTAAAAAGGAACCGTGCTGATGATGCTAAAACCTCTAGACGGGCGAATCGAGAGGAGGAAACTCCTGCTAGAGATGCTGCAGAAGAGGCTAAGGCCGAGTCAAAAAAGGAAGAGCCAGATGCTACAGCGTTGCAATATACAGCTCAGGAAGTTGAGATTGAGAATTTGCGAAGGGAGATTCGCAAATTGAAGAAGGAGAACAAAAAGAGGAAGAAAGAAGATGAGGCAGGTAAACCAGCTAAGCCTAAGCAACTGGACTCCTCTTCAAGATCTGAGGATGATGAAGTTTTGCAATTGCCCCCAGTTGCACGAGTTTCAAAGTTCAAGCCTCTGAAACCACCCAACTTCAGAGGCATGCGGGACTATCAGGTTTTGGAAGACTGGGTCTACGATATGGAAAATTATTTCATAGCGGTAGACGTAGATGATCGTACGAAAGTTGCATGCGTGCAATCCTTTCTCACCGAGCATGCCAAAACTTGGTGGTGCCAAGTGTGTGCTGAAAAAGAGCAGACTAGAAGTTGGACCAAGATGTGGTCTTGTATCCGTAAGGAATACTTGCCGGATGATCTCGGTTTGAGAGTTCACGCGGAGCTGCGGTAGTTAAAGAAACAAGGGGATCTCATGCATTATGTTAATGCATTTGTAGAAGTGCATTATGATTGCAAATATGAGTGACAAAGATGCTCGGAGTTATTTCCTGGAGGGTTTAATTTCACTTTCTCGTAATGAGATTTTGAAGTTTAAGCCGAAGACGTACCTGGAGTGTAAGGAGGCAGCGCAGCAAGTTGCCTTTAGTCACTCACTCATGGAACAATATTAGCATCCGTATGCTGGTACCTTGGACAAGAATAAAATTTTTGGGAATAAACAAGGTGATCGGAAACAGAGGGTGGAAGGCAGGTTCCACTTTGAGGGCTCACAAGCAACAGTTAACAAAGGTGGTGGTGGTTAGAGACCACTAGTAGCTTCTTCTGGTCCTAGGCCTTCTGTTCCTCCTCCTGGTGGGTACAAGCAGCAGCAACCTGCAAAACCTACTCCTAGCAGAACGGGTAGTGTGGGTCATTGCTTCCATTGTGGAGAGTTAGGACATAGGTCTTTGGAATGTTCCAACAAGCATAAGACAAGGTCTTGTGTTAATGTCATGAGGGAAGATGGTGGTGGTGAAGCTGAAGGGGTTGACGAGTTGGTCAATGCAGCCTATGAGGAAGAAGAGGTGAGTGACTTTTGTTACTTTCCTCAAACTTTTCTTGCAGTCAATGCAAAAACTGATCCGTTGATGTATCTAATAGGCTTTGTCCATGGACACCAAATCCGAGTAATGATTGACACGGGAGTTATGCACAACATGATATCCGCAAAAACTTAGTTAAGTTGTTAGGATTGAATGCTAAGCAAATGTCACTTATGCACTTCTGGTTTGTGGAAGGTGGGCAAGTAGCCAGAAAGTTTGTGAGTGATGTTCTAATAAAAATATCCAAGTGGAAAAAAAGAGTGGACTTGGTAGTGTTAAAGATACCAGATTTTTAGATGTATAGACTTATTCAACAAATATATTAAAGGGATTTACAGTGTTGGATAAAGTCGTATCACATTGAAGTCAGAAGGATGTCCTGATGTGTCCTTCTAGTTGCAAAAGCGCTCCTCAAAGGATTGGGATGCTAAATTCCTAACTGTGAGCCGCTCAAAAAGCAGCTAAGAAGGGATGTTGGACATTTTGGGTTCAAGTGATGGAAGCTGAGAGTGTTGGTGACTCAGTTTGAATCAACAACGGGGTTGATGCTGTACCAAAGAAGATATTGGAGTTGTTGGCGAGGAATCAGGATATCTTCCTGAAGGATTTTTCACTAGGGCTACCTCCTAGCCGTGAGGTTGATCATCAGATTGAGATTATTCCGGGTTTTAAACCACCTACAAAAGCTCCATATCGATTGAACATCAAGGAGATGGCTGAACTCAAGAAGCAACTCACGGAGCTTCTTGACAAAGGTTATATCCGACCAAGCAAGTCACCTTATGGAGCACCGGTCCTTTTTGTTATGAAAAAGGATGGAACCATGAGGATGTGTATTGACTATCGGGCACTCAACAAAATCACGGTTAAAAACAATTATCCTTTGCCACGCATTGATGACTTGTTTGACCAACTCTTAAAGGTTAAGTATTTCATGCGACTTGATTTGTGGTCCAAGTATCATCAGATACGGGTGGCAGATCAAGATGTGGAGAAGACAACCTTTAACACTCGGTATGGATCTTATGAGTTCCTTGTCATGCTGTTCGGGTCATACAATGTTCTGGCAACGTTCAGCACTATGATGGATAGAATATTTGGAGATTATTTGGATGTATTTGTTGTCCTGTATATCGATGATGTTCTAGTCTTTAGTGAAACGTTGGAGAATCATTTGAAACACTTGGAGCTGGTGTTTCAGAAGTTGCACGAACACAAACTGTATGCTAAGGAAAGTAAATGCGCTTTTGGTCAATTGTGCGTAAACTTTCTCGGACATATAGTTGGTGGTGGCATGATTGAGGTCGATCCAAAGAAGGTGGAAGCGGTGAAGTTCTGGGAAGTCCCAACCACTGTATCAGATGTTCGTTCCTTTCTCGGTTTGGCGGGATACTATCGTAAGTTTGTCTGCAATTTTGTAAGAATTGCTCTTCCGTTGACTGAGTTGACAAAGAGTAGTATTCCGTTTCTGTAGATACTGGCTTGTTAGCGTGCTTTTATATGGTTGAAGGAGACCTTGACTACGGTTCCTGTTCTCGGGATCCTAGATCTTGATAAACCCTTCAAAGTGTATTGTGATGCATCTGGCTATGCTATTAGTGCTGTGTTGGAGCAAGATTGTGACAAAGCAGTTGGTTTTACGCTAAGACGACATGGTTGTCCCATTGCATTCTATTCCAAGAAATTGGATGAAACTCAATGAAGATGGCCAACGCATGAGAAAGAGATGTTTGCTATAGTGTCAGCCCTGGAACATTGGAGACACTACTTGGGTGGACATACCAAGGTTTATACAAATAGTAACACACTGAGCTACTTTGTTATGCAGCCTAAGCTTACGCCAAAGCAGGCTCGTTGGCAAGAGAAGCTCGCTAGATATGACATTGAAATCATATATAAACCTGGTAAAGACAATATTATTCCGGATGTGTTGAGTTATCAGGCTCAATTTCGAGCAATATTAGCAATCAGTTCGGACTGGTTGGAGGATGTTCGGGCTTCGTATAGAAGTGATCTGTTGGCGAAGGCAATCTTACACCCTGCGGAGTTGTTGAAGCAGAACTCTGGTAGCGAGGCAGCAAAAGTTGCTAACCACACCAATGTGAAGCTTCACTTCTCAGTTCGGGATAGGCTTATATTCTATAAGCAAGAAAGATTGTATCTTCCCTCTAAGGATCTGCAACAGTTGTTTCTATGGGAACATCATGATGTTCCAGCAGCGGGATATGGTGGAAAGTGAAAGACTCTAGCTTCATTGAAAAAGTGATTTTTCTGGTCTAGTATGGAAGGTGATGTAGCGGATTATGTTCATTCCTGCCCTATATGCCAGCAATGTAAGTGTAGAGCTGAGAAGCAGGCTTGGAAGTTGCAGTGCATTCCAGCACCGGCATGGCCATTTCAGAGTGTGACACTTGATTTCATCACTTTCTTGCTAAAGTCTAAGGGTTATGATACTTTCATGGTGGTTGTGGATGGGTTGTGGAAGATTGCACACTTCATTCCAACTGTGGGAACAGTGAATGCAAAATAAGCAGCAAAGCTCTTCTTCCATGAAGTAGTATAGGTTCATGGTCTTCTTGAAGAGATGATTTCAGATAGAGATTTGAGGTTTACGGGGAAGTTTTGGGGCACCCTATTTCAGTTTTTTGGTACCAAGTTGAAGTTTAGTACCACTTATCATCCTCAGATTGATGGGTAGACCGAACGTGTGAATGCTCAAGTTGAAGATTATCTGCGGTACTATGTTGCGGTGGACGAACGTGACTGGGTTGAGCATTTTGCTATAGCAGAAATCTGTTATAAAAACACATTTCATAGCGCTATAGGCTGTTCTCCATGAGAGATGCTGCAAGGTAATGCTCGTGGGGTTCCTCAACAGATTGTTGTACCAAAACCAATGTCTGAAGTGTTGGTCCCGGCCATTGAGACTTATGCGGAGCAGCTACGCCAAGGTTGGTTTAGAGCTACTGAGGCGATGGGCAAAGCTCAGGATAGGTATCGACGTGATAAGGATCAGCATCGTTAGGATGTATCCTATCATGTGGGAGATCCGGTGTGGCTATCTTCCTAGAACTTGAACATTAAGGGATCTTTATCTCGGAAATTATTACCAAGATATATTGGACCCTATCAAGTGTTGAAACGACTTGGTGATGTATCCTATCAGTAGGATATTCCACAAGAGATGTCTAGACTTCATGATGTGTTTCATGTCAGTTTACTGGCCCCATATCATGAGGATCTTGGCCGCTCTAGGGATGTTCATCCAGCTCCGAATGTTATTGATGGTGAATTAGAGTATGAAGTTGAGGCTATCCTTTTGTCTTGTAAGGCACGTGGTGGTCGTGTGAAGGAATATCTAGTTAAGTGGAAAGGTTACCCATCTTGTGAATCAACTTGGGAACCTCTTAGGAATCTTATATGTGCTTCTGAGCTTGTCACAGAGTATGAGAATCGTAATAAAAAATAGCTTTTGTAAACCTTGTAATTAATCTTGCAACTTAATACAGTAATATATTTCTATAAATTAAAGTGTCATTTCTCTCGCTCGTTAGTACTTGGGTCAGTTTTGGCAGGCTGACTTCGACAGTTCGGTCCATGGGTCCAATCCATAACCATGGAGATACCTATTATAGACTGATCACAACTCCTCACCTCTCTCTCGATGACTCACTTTTGGAAAAAGGGGTGTGGTGGTGTAAACAACTTAATCTGCCAATTTATAATACTTGTCTAAATCTTCCTGACGGGGTTGATTTCTTGCTCAGGGGAAGTTGGGTCTCTAGCCTTCTCCCTATATCCCTGTGGGCAGGGATGTATCATTCCTTTGTAAGCCGAGTGGTACTCAGAGCAGCAAGGGTGGCTAACTCCATTAGTAATTTCCTTGTCGGTGACGGCTGAAGGGTGTCTGAGTCTTAACGTCTTTGGACATAGAAGAGAGGTCGTTCCATAAATCATTTAAGTCAGTGTGTTTCCCATATAGTGTGCTTTCTGTGAACTTTTGGAGTTGTTTCCTTGACGGTTTGCTAGACTTGGGTATGCATCAACGAGGATGTTGATCTTCCCCAAGGGGGGGAGAGTGTTGCGAATGTGACTTTGGGTATTGAAAGATACTTGTCAGCTAGTCCTTACGGACACTCTCTCCTTATTGCCACGACGGCAGGAGGTCAATACTGCTGGTTCCCTTTATGGTCTCCACCCAAGCTAGTTGAGAAACTGGTAAGCACATGTGCACTTAGATCTTAAGGGCACTAAGGAAGGAAATCCTAAGTTGTCATTAAGTCAAGCATACTTCACACGGTGACGAGAAACTCATGATACTGACTTGCACTTGCTAGTGTTGGGAACCCCCGCGATTTTGAGACTAGTTCCTCAATATTTGCTAGATGATAGTTTACCATGTCTGCCAAACACCCTCGCTATCATGCCATTTGTGTTAGTCTCATTTCGGTCCCAAATGCTATTTATGGAAAGTGTCTAGATCCACTCATTTAGGATATCTACGGAATGTAGAGATTAGCCTGAACATAATGGTGTTTGTCCCGTGTCTAAATTCGCAATCTAACGCCATTCCCTATTTGGTAAGTTTCGGACTTGTCCCAGAGATTAACTTCTGGTACTAAGGGAGGCTTGGGGTGAAAGCCTAAAGCATGTGTCCCTCAAGGGGGGGGGGGGGAGCTATGGGGGGTTCCAAATGTATAGTAGGGATAGTGGTTGGATTGCATGTCCAACCATCTGAAATATTAATTTGGCTCCCGCTGGGCTGTGTCGCTCCTTGTTCTGTGTCCAGCTTTGGTCTAAGCCCAAGCTCCACACTACTCTAGTTGGTGGGGTACCCTCCTCCTCACGTTAGGCCACCAATATGCCACAATTGTGCTAGACTTTGCTAACACCATTTTGCATGTAGGTGCTGGATACAGGGAGCTGGTGCTCGTGGGATTGTACCAGACCCTCGTTTTGTAGTGCAATAGGCTTGGAGTTCGGCTCCAAATTCAGATGCACTACATTTGGTATCACAAGAATTGTCTTAGCGATTCCTATCCAACTTGTGTTGGATTTTCTAACTCAAGTTGCATATGTAGAGACTTTTCTAGTAGAACCGAAGCGACCTATGTAGGATTAATTGGATTGCACCATTTGGTAAGAATGTTGTAAGCATGTTCAGTTACTGATAGAGACATGCATGTAGCTAGCGGGATGGTAAAAATGAACTGTGTTGATGATGCTGAAACATCTAGACGGGCAAATTGAGAGGAGGAAACTCTTGCTAGAGATGCTGCAGAAGAGGGTAAGGCTGAGTTAGAAGAGGAAGAGCCAGATGCTACAGCGTTGTAGCGTACGGCTCAGGAAGTTGAGATTGAGAATTTATGAAGGGAGATTCGGAAATTGAAGAAGGAGAACAAGAAGAGGAAGAAAGATGTTGAGGTAGCTAAACTAGCTAAGCTTAAGTAACCAGACTCCTCTTTAAGTTCTAAGGATGATGAAGTTCTGCAACCGCCCTCGGTTGCACAAGTTTCAAAGTTCAAGCCTCTGAAACCACCCAACTTCAAAGGCATGCGGGACTATCAGGTTTTGGAAGACTGGTGTAAGGAACCAACTCCCCGAGGTGTCATAGGCTAAAGGATCCCCGAAAGCATGACCAAAATGACAAAGAGTTCATCGGATGGGACCATGGGATCGAGTCCAAGACTAAGTCCAAAGTCAGGTCCGAGATCGAGTTTGAGATCGAGTCCGAGTACTAATACAGGTCAAGTCAAGGGGTAAAAGCCCAAAGCGTGTATCTCCCAGGGGGGTTCCAAAAGTATAGTAGGGATAGTGAGGTCCAGGAACCAGTCTTGAAGGAACTCTCCAGTGGTGCTTCCAAACTAGCTTGAGGTTGAGACTGGGGCCGGGGAGTGAGCATGGACTCGGGTGGTGTCGGAAGGGCCACTCAAGGAAGTGCTCAAAAGCAACTCCCACTCTCAAAAGGGAAACCGATTGCGGTGCTCCCGACTTATGTGGAGTGGTGCCCCACTTGAGTACCTTGTGGCTCATCGGTCCTTGCCCTTTCTAGGGGCTTGGGCCTTCACTTCAGGATGGAAGTGGAGGGGTAGAGGTACCTATACCAAGCTGTTAGGCCACGGTGTTTTGCCCCAGTGTCCTGAAGCAAGTGTTGCACCCAAGGTTTGGGATTTAGAGGGTCCCATGATCAAGTCTAGTTGTACCAAGGGATGTTAGGAACCTAGGGGTTTAGTGTGCTTGGCTGCTTGTGCCTGTAGGGAGCATAGCTGAACCTTAAGCCCAGTCTAACCTGGGGAGGGGGATTGGTAGAGATTTGGGAATCCATGGATGGATGGCTAATGCTCCATTGCTCGTGCAGTGAGTACTTGAAACCAAGTAGGACCAAGTAGGAGCTGGTACAATAGACGGGAACCTTGGCGAAGGAACTTAGCAAAAACCAAGGGAGTGTTGGTCGGATAGACGAGGTAAGCTAGCAAATTGGAAAGGAAAAATTTGAGGCTTACAATTTGGTATCGGAGCATTTTCCTCAATTCTAACAAAGGATAGAGGCAGATTGCTGGGAGATGGCAAAGGTAGGGTGAAAACGAACCAAGGCGGAGACGGAACCTCCTCCAGAGCTGGAGCCTTCGGTCGAACAAGAGGCTATGGATGAGGAATCCTCGGATAAGGAATCCTCTAGTGAGGAAACTTCCAAACAGGAGTCTGGTGGTGAGGTTTGGTCGTCCAAGGCTCAATTGGATGTTCTAGAAGGATAATTGGCATAGACCAATGCCCTGTTGGAAACCCTTGTACACAAGCTAAAGCGTGATGAGAAGCGAAAGAAAAGGCAACAGACTGTGGAGGCTGGCAGTGCAGAAGGTGTGGACCCTTGGGCAGGAACTGAGGCAAAAATAGACAAGGTCGAATAGACCGAAGTGGAATCAGTCCCTTAGGCAATTCTCAAATACAAACTAAAGCCCCCACTAGTCTTCAAGGGAGTGAACGACTATAAGGTGGTGGAGGATTGGTTTTACGATATAGAGGACTACTTCCAAGTGTTGCAGTTATCGAGCTTGGAGAAGGTCCTATGTGCAAAACCATACTTGGTAGATAATGCCAAGTCTTGGTGGAGAATGACAGAGGCCAACGAAGGACCGATGGCTACTTGGGAAATGATGAAGGTGAGGATCTGTGCGACTTACATTCCTCCGAATTCTTCTCTGCATCTAAGAGATGAGCTAAGTAGGTTGAAACAGATCGGAACCATTCAGGAGTATGTGAATGGGTTTATGGCAAAGAGGATACTTGTCACGGACATGGGGGATATGGATGCGTTTCATGCCTTCATATCAAGCTTGCAAACCTGGGCTTGCAGTGAGGTGATGCGTTGAAACCCAACCAACTACAAGGAAGCGTTGGATGCGGCCATCAAGGTGCATTTCAACGATAACCTGTGAAAGGGGAACACAACAGGGTCGGGGTCCACGTTTAGCAAAGGGGCCAAACCAAGGGGAACATATAGCAAAAGGAAATTCAAGAAGAATTTCTCTAAGAATGAGTCCTCGGGGTTCCCGAAAGGCAAATGCGGTGGCCAACGAGCAAGTACGTAGAGGAGTCAAGCCAAAAGAGACAAACCCACAGATAAGAAGGTTAAATTGGTTAGCAGTATGGGAAGCAACATATGCTACAACTATGGTGAAGCGGGACACTTTTAGAGGGAATGTCCCTACCCGAAGAAGGCCAGAACTAATATGGCCATTAAGTTGGTTGAAATCTAAACTGAGGTATGTAATCCAATCCCTAGCTCAAAGTTACTCATTACACGAGCAACTTTGGTAGAGAGTCGTTCGTGACATCTACTAGCCCTCCAAGGGAAGCTCGGAGGTAGCTTTGTTAAGATCCTTATTGACACGAGTGCTTCGAATAATTTTATGGCTGCAAAAATAGTCCAACAAGCCGAATTAATAGTGCAACGGCTGGGTGAACCAAGGACTATAGAGTTTGTTCAAGGTAGCCAAAGCATTGATGAGGTACTTCGACAAGCGAGAGTCGAAGTAGGGACATGGAAAGTAGAAATGGATTTCACTGTATTGGATATGGTGGGATTTGACGTGATCTTCAGGATGGATTGGTTCAATCGGTTCGTGATAGCCCTGCATGGACAAGGTAGGAACCTTATGGTACTAGCGAATGCCTAAGGAAGAAGATCCAGGGTGGAGGCCCAGGATCTAAAGGTAGGGCAATGCAAGGCTAAAAATTCCTGCCTGAACTTGGTGTCCACGAGAGGACAACTCACTAAAGGAACCAAAGCAGCATTTTTGTGCTTACTCTCAGTGAAGAATGACAAAAAGGCGGGAACGGAAGAAGTACCTTTAGTGATCCAACGAGTGTTAGACCAATTCCAGGATACCATGCCAGAGGAGTTACTGGCGGGTTGCCCCCCGCACGACCGATAGAACATAAAATTGAGCTAGTCGAGGGTGTTGAGGTGGTGGTTCGTCCCCCCTATCGTTTGAATGAAAAAGAACTTGAGTAACTCAAGCACCAACTAAAGGAGTTGGTGGACAAAGGGTATGTTAAGTTGAGCAAGTCGTTATATGGGGCGCTGGTGTTATTTGTGAAAAAAAAGATGGATCTATGTACATGTGTATAGACTATTGGTTGCTCAACAAGTATACAAAGAAGAACGAGTACCCTTTGCCAAGGATTGAGGAGCTGTTCGATAGGTTGGGAAAGGCAAAATACTTCTCGAGGATTGACCTAAGGTTAGGATACTACGAAATCAAGGTAGCAGAGGAAGATGTCGAGAAGACAACCTGTTGAACAAGGTATGGAGCTTTGAGTTTCTGGTGATGCCCTTCGGGCTATGCAATGTGTCGGCAATGTTTTCGGCGTTAATGAACCACATCTTTGTACCGTATCTAAATCACTTTGTGGTCGTCTATATTGACGACATCCTAATCTGTAGTGAAACACTAAAGGAGCATGCCAAACACTTAACGAAGGTGTTTGAGAAACTAAGGGAACACGACCTGTATGCTAAAGAAAGCAAATGTGACGTTGCTCAACAAGAGGTAAAGTTTCTCAAGCATATGGTGGGCAAAGACGGGCTCAAGGTGGACCCTGAGAAGGTCCAAGCGATCCAGGATTGGGAGCGACCATCGAATGTACACGAGTTAAGGGCATTCTTGGGGTTATGCAACGACTACCGAAAGTTTATCAGACACTATTCGAGAGTAGCCCTACCCTTAACGAACAAAACAAGAAAAGAGAAGATGGTATAGATAGCTGAATGCAAAGCAGTATTCGTCCACCTCAAAGAAGCTCTATTTCGTTAAAGTGGGAATTGTCATTATCCCACTTGTAAAATAAGGTTTCCAAACCTTTATATAGTATATAAATATAACAAAATTCAACTGCATTGAGGCACATGCCATTTTATTTTAAACAAGGAAATGTCTACTCAATCACTTCTCCTCCCCCTGCCACTGCTTCACCTCTCTCTTCTCCTTGTCATCGTCATCCAATTTCTTTCCATCCTTTTAATATTGGCTCAGTTGCTCCGAGTCTAGGTGGAGCCCAAGTCCCCATTCAATCTTTACTTTCCCCTTATTAATAAAACAACTTCGTAGACTTCCAATAACATGCTGTAACACTTCTAGTATAATGCAAATCCTCTCAAAGAATTGTCTTTTAATATTAATACAATGGCATGGAAACCCATGCCATAATAAGTTACATTTTTAAATAAATACATGCCATCTCAGACTGCTATTTTTTGCCTCCAACGCCTATACAATAATCTTGGAATTTCATCACTCTCCACACTATCAGGATTTAAACCCAATAGTAATGCCATCTCTTCTCTAATACGTCCACGCTCATGTTCAGTGGTCGAAGAACCCATCCGGTTGAGCAGATTATGGAGATGCGGATAGTGCTTGGCTAGACAATATACATGCCATAAATGATGACTGGTGTCTGTCCGATCAAATGGCTTCTGATATACCGTTCCATCTGCCATTTAGTTGATTTCTGCAGCCACCTCCTGGACTGGCTGGTTCTCTATCACCATCGCTTCAAGCCGTTTTGCAAGGTCCCCCAGAACATACGGTTTCTTCTCCCTAGTTTCCATACTGCAAGAGATGGGGTGCACTGCATATGTGTGTGTGTTCGTTGCAGTTTTAATCGGCGAGTCATCGATGATGAGGATTTCACTTGACCTAGCAGTCCGGTTCATCACTACAGCCTCTGGCTTGACGAAGATGGGCTTGCTACCCCTCACATGGACCATAGTCAAGCAATCCTCCTGCGTTAGGAGAAAGTCAAATGGTAATATTACTCGCGTCTGATCATGCATCATATGTAGCAACGTTAATGCATTGTGGCGCATCATGGATGTCCAAACTCCCAATTGCAAATTGAACCCGGCCCTCTGTTTTAAGTGTCGCATGGTCATTATTAGATCCCGCAGTTTCTCCCGTGTGATTAATGTGAATCTGTCTCTTTTGACCAACTTGCGACCGCAGGCTTTAGAGGGTGCAGTGATATTCGAGGACGAGCCACGCTCATGGGAGAAAAGGACACCGTTTAGATCAAAAATGATACAGTACTTTCGCCGTGACTCTGAAATGCGTCAGCATAAAAAATGGTACAAGTCAATTTTACCATCTGCAATATTAGCGAATGGTGCTCCCGATGGTCGTTCAGAGGGTTTTGGTCGAGGAAACATGAAGGGCAGAAATACTCTCCTCTGCAATGTGGGGTCAATCGCATCTGATGGCGTGTGGGCACATGCCATTTCAGCTGTAGACTCTGGTACAACTGGCTCAACAGTGGCATGGGGTGGTTCCGATGGCGTGTGATCACACGCCATTTCAGCTGGTGCCTCCGTTGGCAAAGTGGACATGACCGAACAGGCAGCAGGGGCGGTGTAGGGAGGTTCCAACGGCGCGTAGTCAGACGATTGGGCACACGTTGAGTCCGTTGGAAATGAGGATACGACCGGCTCGGCGGCTGGGGCGGCCTCATGCGGGTCCAATGGCGCCTGGTCACCGTCAGTTGGATACGTGGACAAGATTGACTCAGTGGTATGGGCAGCATCAAGTGGAGCGTGGTCAGCTTGCTTGGCGTTGATATGGATAGTAGCCTCCACCAGCTCTGATGACTCTTGCAGGCAAGTAGAGTCCACTGGCGGATCCATATGCATGTCCAAATATCTCCCTTCGATTGAGATGGTATCCTCCCTACTGGCTACTAAAAACAAACTCATTAGCACATTGAATCGACTATACTGTATTTACCATCAACTGCTATTGGGCGCACTGCTGATTCTGAAGGATTGGACATACGTTTTGACCCTTGCTTGGCACTATCCTTCCTCGACACTAAAGGCTAGAGTTTGTATCTTAATTCAACTGAATAATCTCTACTTACCATTTGCTTTGCGACCTACATGGACAATGTTAGAAATGGTAAAAGGTTAGGAATGGATGTACTATTATTTACCTGATGGTTTGTCTTGTATGACCTTCCTCCGCTGCTCTTTGGCCACCTCAGGCTGGCCATCGTCGTCATCATCGTCATCGTCGTTATTGTGATCGTCACCATTGTGAGGACCATCCAAGTCCTCTTCGTCCTCCTCTTCTTCGTCCTCCTCTTCTTTGTCCTCCTCTTCGTCCTTCTGCTCTTCCTGCTCATTATCTTTCTCTGGCTCCTCATCCCCCTCCTACATTTCTTCCATAGGCTGCTCAGGCTGGATGGCTTGTTTTTCCAGGACCATCTTGGGAAAATCATCTGGCCGAGTCTCCATCTCAAAATACAAGACATCCATAGCCTGTTTCAGTGTTTGACCTAGGACCGTATCCTCACCCGACTGTCTTAACATGGTTTCTGCACGTTCTTGCACCCTTTGAAGACGACGAGATGAGAAAAACGTGGCCCTGACTTGAAAAGCATCCCTCATCCATTGTACCTCTCCATTGAGATTGGGGAAGGAGAGTCCACCATAGGAATCTGAGTCAGGAGGTGGTGACTGGCTCCTTTCACTCAGCCCTTGATCTGCAATGAATGGCATGAGCACACACGCCATAACCGCGAGGCATTACCTATCATCTTTTCGTTGCTCTTCTTCCTTTTCGAATCAAACGCCTCTGATCCCGACGACTGTCCAACGTGCTTTTGCTTTTTATGACCACTGTCAGTTTGAGCTTGACTGGTGCTTGCCTGTTTTGCCTTTGAAGAAGTGTCTCCTGCAAGGAATGGCATGAGACCACACGCCATTGCAAATATGATTTGTACCTCCTTTTTTCTTATTGCTTGTCTGTTTGTCCTTCTTCGACGCGCCACCAGTGCGCTTTTCAGTCCTCGTGTCTGAATATTCACAACGATCTATAATCAAAATGGCGTGAGGCCTCACGTGACCTTACCTTGTGCAGGTAGTGAGCTCGGCCTAACATCAGTAGCTGTTAACGCCGTTTCAGCATCTGGGGGTGGCCACGCTCCTGCATACAAAGCTTGTGAGATAACATTTAAACTTAAAGTGCGTACTCACCAGGTTCGCAGAGAAGATACTGTTTTTCTTTGGCAACTGTAATTATATGCTCCATTGAAGTCACCTCTTCAATGGAGTTTGTCACCGCAACACACGGGACACCCTTGAGTAGTGCGGCTCGAAAGAATAGTCCGCCGCAGTTGTACTCGACAACGCATTTGCCCTTGGAGTCACCCGCTATTGCATTGAAGACCCAGCTAAGCATTTCCCATGCTGCACCTGGAGCTTTCTTTGGATTCGAAAGCTCTATAGCCGTCTTCAGTTCCTCAGGCACGGGTAAATTGACCTCCCTCAGATCAATTCGATCGGCCTTGTTGAACGAAGCTGGGAAGTCACTCCAGTCCCACTCTACTGCAGGACCAATAACAAGGGCGAGTGTGAAGATGCGGACATTCGTCGGTATCTTCTTCTTAGCCATTATCCCATGGATCTCCCGCATCTCCTTGCCTTTCAACCGAGCCTTCACCTCGTTCAAGGCCTTCCAGAACTTGTGATAGGATTCGGAGTCGTAGATCATATAGTGGACTGAAGATTCCACCTCTGCAAGTCCCACCATTAAGTCAATGATGGAGCTGACTTCGTCTGCATGAGTGATCTCCTTGTTTGTGAAGTCCATCACACAAAAGATGTTCTTGACCTGCTCATCTCCGCGGGAAACAATGCTCCTCCACCTTTGATCCTCATCCGAATTCACGTATACCCGGTAAGGTTCTCGATAGGCCTCTGCTGCGGGGTCGAGCTGTTTCTGAATCCGGCGGTCGACATCCCTCTTAATGAAATTTGGATACTGATCCAACTTCTCGGCTTTACTTTTCGTGGCATCCTGCAGCAGATCGATGAACTTAGGGGCCCCCTTCATGTACTCGTCGATGTCTTCATTTGACAAGTCCAGCTCTTCCATCATCTCTTGCCTGGTGTCGATGCTCACCCTCTCCACGGCCACTTGCTCAAAGATCCAATCCTTCAATAGCG
>NW_003314487.1:0-2787 GCF_000143415.4 Selaginella moellendorffii | reverse complement strand
GTGGATGCTGAGTGTGTCATTGACCCCCAGTGTTTTCGAGAGAAGACTCGAGAATTCCTGCAATGGAAATGGCGTGAGGCCACATGCTATGCCACATGCAACGAGGCTTACCTGCCAGGCGCTAGTTGCTAGTGCACGTCCTTGTCCTGGTTTTTGTGGCTTCTTCAGTTGAACCCAGAGCTTCCGTGTTCGTGCCAATGTCTCGTGCAAACCCGATTTGTAGCACGTTTCTTGCTTGACATTCTGCGCGTGGGAGATGGATATGATAGATCGGAGGGGCGAGTTGCCTTTTATCAGGCGGACAACTCTTGTCTTGAAGACTTTCTTCACCTCCTTGCCCA
This sequence comes from Selaginella moellendorffii, assembly GCF_000143415.4. NCBI lineage: Eukaryota > Viridiplantae > Streptophyta > Lycopodiopsida > Selaginellales > Selaginellaceae > Selaginella > Selaginella moellendorffii. Next base: position 2,446 of record NW_003314487.1, on the reverse strand, counting down.
CCATAATATCCACAACTATCTGTTGCATCGCTAAGCTAGAATGCTGCCCAGAGACGGCATAGAACCGGATGTTTTGATCGTCCAACACCTTCCTATTGATCAAGTTTGGAAACCTCGTCTCGCCCTTCATTGTTTGGTAGTAGGGGATCACGTCTGCGATGTCGGGTATTACTGGACTTGCCAGCATCTTCTGCTTCAGTTTCTCCACCCACTCATCAGATACTAGCCTGTGGTTGTATTTGCTTTGGATGTCGATACGGCTCACGTCGATTGTATATACTTTGTTGGAATAGTAACAAGTACTATTATCTGCGACGATTTTTGCTGCCTCTTCTTGCTCTTTCTGCTCTTTGCGGCTCTTCCTTTTGGTGGGTGTAGTGTTCGAACCCGAGGCAATGGCATCACCGAGTAGCTTCTTTTTTGGAGCAGCAGAGTCGGACGTCGGCTTGAGCTTGACCACCCTTTTCTGCTTCGGGGTAGTTTCCAGATCGACCCCCTTCCCCTTCGCTTTGCGAACTGGAGGCACTCTCAACGGCTCAATGTTGGAATATAGTTTTTGAACATCACCGTAGGTGAGGTCCGTGGATTCCATGTGATCTTCATAGACTTGCAGCGTCTTTGAAATTGTGGGCCTTCTGAACAACCTCTCCCTAGCTCCCTTTAGGAATTCCTCATAGCCGCTGCCCCCCTCCGGGAAGCCGCTAGGATGTGCAAGGTGGATCTTGAAGGCGGACGCTGTCTCTACCATAAGTGCCAGTCCATATTCTTGCATGGAACTGTATGGAGTGTCTGTCACTTGGATGAGGATCCCCATGCATTCTTTTCTCCCACCATCTGTGTTGTATAGCATCAGATCCTCGCCTTCCATCCCGAAAGTCCAGCTGGTGAGCTCCTCCCCCTTCTCTACATCCACATTGACAGTGGTTGGAAGAAGAACGCAATTCCTCGCCTGTTCAGAAATGCACAACAATTAGAGCTGACAGATGAAAAGCTAGTAGCTGGAAATAACGTGAGGCCACACGCCATTCACCACTGCATCAGATGTCTTGAGGCTGCATCCTAAGATGGCGTGAGGCTACACGCCATCTGTAACCGGACTGCACTCGAGAGCCCAATCGGTGCATGCCAATGTTGCTACTGAATGGCATGTGGCCTCATGCCATTTTCTACTTGGCCTAAAAGACTTACCATTTGAAGCCGGATGGAGGCCGTGACAATCGAGGCCGGACTCGCTGGCGAATGTGCACTGTGTGTGCAGCGGATCGTAGCAGCAAGGCTACTCTGCCACTTACAGTTGGAGAGTGGCGCTGAAATCTCCCGGGATGCCAAGTGGGCTGCGTGTGGGTGGCGGAGTGGGCGGCGGAGTTGGCGGCGAAGTTACAAACTGGGTGTGTCTTGAAGTGGACGCCGATGCACACGAGCGCGATGCGAGCGCGAGTGTGATGCAAGCGCGAGTGGAAGCCAATGCACACGAGAAACCTGTAGAGAAGTGAGCGTGATCGCGAGTGGGAGCGCGATGCGAGCGGGAGCGCGAGTGTGATGCGAGCGCGAGCGCGAGTGTGCGAGCGCGAGTACGAAGCAAAATGCAAAACCTAACCTCACACGCACGAAATGTCACAACGGTTGGTAATCCCGCCACGTCATCATTCCTCGGACTTGGGCGCCACCATTAATTTCTGGATTGCCGCGCGCATGCAAGCACGCAAAATCCAAAAGAAATCCGCAACGTCATCATTCCTCGGACTGCATGCACGCGAAATCCAAAAGAAAGATCATGATTGGGATATCATTTAATACCCTCGCTATATTTATACCATGCATGATTGGATATTCCAAAGCATCTTGTATTTCCAAAAATGGCAGATGTTCAGCTAAATAAAGAAATTCTATCTGTTTCTATTTTTCTCTCAAATCAATATTATAGCGTGTGGGCTCATGCAATTTTGAACCAAAGAAACCCAAAAAACGTTGGACCCAAAATATTTTGAAAAAACCCAATAAACCCTAAACATTTTAAACCCAAAAATCCAGGCGTCCTGTGGCGTTATTCCTTGAATGGCGTATGGGTGCATGCCATTTTCAGGACCAAATGCTGAATGGAGAAAAATTCCCTTTCAGTGCAAATGCTGCAAGAGGCAGATGCCGAGCACAAAAGACTGTAACTACCTCACATGACACAGATAAACTTTTCTCTATTTGGCAAAGATAAACTTTATAGCATGTGGGCTCATGCAATTTTGAACCCAAAAAATGCACCAAAAAATTCTCGGCGTCATCTGGCGTTATCTCTTGAATGGCATGGGGCCGCATGCCATTTTCAGGGGCACATAGGAGTATATTCCTAGGATATTCTGACACGCGCGAGATTGTTTTGAGTTTTCTGGAGATTCAACCGTTAGATCGCAACTAGATTTTATAGAATGGTATACAATGTCTTTCTTGATGA
>NW_003314486.1:15833-30833 GCF_000143415.4 Selaginella moellendorffii | reverse complement strand
GGTGGCATGCCACGTGGCATACTTTTGTGTACTTATAGCATGCCACGTGGCAAACCGTTGGAGAGGTGGCATCTTGGAGGTTGCATGCCACGTGGTAAACCCTTGGAGAGTTGGTACCTATGGATGCCACGTGGCAAACCCTTGGAGAGGTGGCATCTTGGAGGTTGCATGCCATGTGACAAACCCTTAGAGAGGTGGTACCTATGGATGCCACGTGGCAAACCCTTGGAAAGGTGGCATCTTGGAGGTTGCATGCCACGTGACAAACCCTTGGAGAGGTGGTACCTATGGATGCCATGTGGCAAACCCTTGGAAAGGTGGCATCTTGGAGGTTGCATGTCACGTGACAAACCCTTGGAGAGGTGGCACCTTTGAGGTTGCATGCCACGTGACATGACATTGGAAGGTACCTCTTCTGCACTTGTATGCCATGTGGCATACCTCAGGCCCTGGATATGTCGGGTCCCAGACATGTCGGGCCCCAGATATGTCGGGCACCCGATATGTCCGGCCCCAGATATATCGGGCCCCGGACATGTCCGGCCCCGGACATGTCCGGCCCCGGACATGTCGGGCACCCAGACATATCCGGGCCCCGACATATCCGGCCCCGGACATGTCGGGCCCCGGATATGTCGGGCACCCGATATGTCGGGCCCCAGAGATGTCGGGCCCCGGACATGTCGGGCCCCAGAGATGTCGGGCCCCGGACATGTCGGGCCACGGACATGTCCGGGCCCCAGATATATCGGGCCCCGGACATGTCGGGCACCCAATACGTCGGGCCCCGGACATGTCCGGGCCCCGATATCTCCAGCCCCGAACATGTCGGGCACCCGATATGTCGGGCCCCCGGACATGTCTGGCCCCGGACATATCGGGCACCCAGACATGTCCGGGCCCCGATATATCCGGCCCCGGACATGTCGGGCACCCGATATATCCGGCCCCAGATATATCGGGCCCCGGACATGTCGGGCACCCGATATGTCGGGCCCCGTACATGTCGGGCACCCGATATGCCGGGCCCCAGATGTGTCTGGCCCTGGATATATCCGAGTTTTATTTTGACACGTGGCATGGCCTTTGGTTTGATCTCATAGAGTTTTATGGTTTTCAATGTGTGCCACATTGACACATGGCATGCACTTTGGTTTGTGCTCAGAGTTTTATGGTTTTCAATGTGTGCCACATTGACACGTGGCATGCCCTTTGGCTTGTTCTCATAGTTAGAGTTTAGCGTCCTTGTATGCCATGTGAAATACATATGTTTGGACTTGCTTGCCATGCCACGTGGTGACAGTCACAACACATTCTTTGTGACTTATATCCTAGTTAATAACTAACTAATGACACAATTTGGCAAACACACCTTACATTGACAATTGTAAGTAGTATTTAAGGACCATACACTTATATGCTATGGAAAAATACTCAAAGTCTATATATTAAAACAGTGATCTTACAAAAATAAATGACTTGTAAGGAAAAAAACAAAAAGAGGGGGTCACTTGGACTTCCCAGGTGGTCACCCAGCCCAGTACTATTCAAGCCCAGGGACGCTTAACTTTGGAGGTCTGATGGGATCCAGTGCCATAGTCACAGTTTGAACCCACTCTGAAATATTTCACACTCCCCCTACTCTTATAGTGTGGGGCAGCTTGATCCAAAGCTGCAGCGTACCTCCACAACCCCGTGTTCTTTCTGGGCGCCAAAAAGCACGCCCGCGGGACATGTGGTACCTCCCCAACAATTCACGAAGACCGCGTTTTGGGGCCCAAAACGCGCGCTGCAAAATGTGGGGTACCTCCCCGACTTTTCGTGAAAAATCGCGTGTTTTGGGCCCCAAAAAAAGCCCGCGGAACACGTGGTACCCTTGCAACTTCTCGCGAAAAATCGCGCGTTTTGGGCCCCAAAACGCGCCCCGCGAAATGTGGGGTACCTGTAGCGCACCTGAATTTGGAGCCGAACTCCAAGCCCGTTGCGCTACGAAATGAGGGTCCGGTACAATCCCACGAGCACCAGCTCCTCGTATCCAGCACCTGCACGCAAAATGGTGTCAGACGGAGTCTGGCACAATTTTGGCATACCGGTGGCCTAACGCGAGAAGGAGGGTACTCCACCGACTAGAGCAGCGTGGAGCTTGGGCTTAGACCCAAGCCGGACGCAGAACAAGGAGCGACACAGCCCAGCGGAAGCCAAACTAATGTCTCAGGTGGTCGGACATGCATGCCAACCACTATCCCTACTATACATTTGGAACCCCCCACAGCCCCCCCCCTTGAGGGACACACGCTTTGGGCTTTCACCCCAAGCCACCCTTAGTACCAGGAGTTAGTCTCTGGGACAAGCTCGAAACTTACTAAATATGGAATGGCCTTAGATTGCGAATTTGGACATGGGACGAACACCATTGTGTTCAGGCCGACCTCAACATTCCGTAGATATGCCAAATGAGCGAATCTAGACACTTTCCATAAATAGCATTTGGGACCGAAACGAGACTAACACAAAGGGCGTGATAGCGAGGGTGTTTGGCAAACACGGTAAGCTATCATCTAGCGAATATTGAGGGACTAGTATCAATATCGCGGGGGTTCCCAACACTAGCAAGTGCAAGTCAACATCATGAGTTTCTCATCACCGTGTCAAGTATGCTTGACTTAATGACAACTTAGGATTTCCTTCCTTAGTGCCCTTCCGGTCTAAGTGCACATGTGCTGACAAGTTTCTCAACTAGCTTGGGCGGAGACCATAAAGGGAACCAGCAGTACCGACCTCCTGCCGTCGTGGCAGTAAGGAGAGAGAGTCCGTAAGTACTAGTCGACAAGTATCTTTCGATACCCGAAGTCACATGCGCGACACTCTCCCCCCCTTGGGGAAGATCGACGTCCTCGTCGATGCATACCCGAGTCTAGCAAACCGTCAAGGAAACAACCCCGAAAGTTAACGGAAAGCACACTATGTGGGAAATGCACCGACTTAAATGAGTTATGGAACGACCTCTCCTCTACGTCAAAAGACGCTAAGACTCAGACACCCTCCGGCCGTCGCCGACAAGGAAATGACCAACGGAGTTAGCCACCCTTGCTGCTCTGAGTACCACTCAGCTTACAAAGGAATGATACATCCCTGCCCGCAGGGATATCGGGAGAAGGCCAGAGGCCCAACTGCCCCTGAGCAAGAAATCAACCCCGTCGGGAAGATTTAGACAACTATTATAAACTGGCAGATTAAGTTGTTTACACGACCACGCCCCTTTTTTTTTTTTTTTTTGAAAAGGAGTCATCGAGAGAGAGGCGGGGACTTGTGATCAGTCTATAATAGGTATCCCCATGGTTATGGATTGGACCCATGCACCGAAGTGCCGAAGTCAGCCTGCCAAAACTGACCCAAGTACAATTGATCGAGAGAAACGACACTTTTGATTGATAGAAATATTTTACTTTATTAATTTGCAAGATTTATTACAAGATTTACAAAAGCTATTGTTTATTACTATGCTCATACGCCGTGACAAGCTCACGGGCATGTACAAGATTACTAAGAGGTTCCCAAGTTGATTCACAAGTCGGGTAACCTTTCCACTTAACTAGATATTCCTTCGCACGACCACCACGTGCCTTACGAGACAAAAGGATGGCCTCAACCTCATACTCCGGTTCACCATCAATAACATCCGGAGCTGGACGAACATTCCTAGAGCGGCTAGGATCCTCATGATATGGGGCCAGTAAACTGACATGAAACACATCATGAAGGCTGGACATCTCTTTTGGAATATCCAACTGATAGGATACATCACCAAGTCTTTTCAACACCCGATAGGGTCCAACATATCTCGGCAAGAGCTTCCGAGACAAAGAACCCTTGATGTTCAAGTTCCGGGAAGATAGCCACACCTGATCTCCCACTAGATAGGATACATCCCGACGATGCTGATCCTTATCACGTCGATACCTATCCTGAGCTTTGCCCATCGCCTCGGTAGCTTTAGACCAACCTTGGCGTAGCTGCTCTGCATAAGTTTCCACGGCTGGGACCAACACTTCGGTCATTGGTTTCGGGACAACGATCTGTTGAGGAACCCCACGAGCATTTCCTTGCAACATCTCCCATGGAGAACAGCCTATAGCGCTGTGAAATGTGTTGTTATAACAAATTTCTGCTGTATCCAAATGCTCAACCCAGTCGCATTGGTCCGCCGCGACATAGTACCGCAGATAATCCTCAATTTGAGCATTCACGCGTTCGGTCTGCCCATCAGTTTGAGGATGATAAGCCGTACTAAACTTCAACTTGGTACCAAACAACTGGAACAGGGTTCCCCAAAACTTCCCCGTAAACCTCGAATCTCTATCTGAGATCATTTCTTCAGGAAGACCACGAACCCGCACTACTTCATGGAAAAAGAGCTTTGCTGCTTGTTTCGCATTTACTGTTCCCACAGTTGGAACGAAGTGTGCAATCTTTGACAACCGATCCACAACCACCATCAAAGTATCATAACCCTTAGACTTCGGCAAGCAAGTGACGAAATCAAGTGTCACACTTTGAAATGGCCATGCCGGTGCTGGAATGCACTGCAACTTTCCAGCCTGCTTCTCAGTTCTGCGCTTACATTGCTGGCATACAGGACAGGAACGGACATAGTCCGCTACATCATCTTCCATACCAGACCAGAAAAATCCCTTTTTCAATGAAGCCAGAGTCTTTCGCTGTCCACCATGTCCCGCTGCTGGAACATCGTGATGTTCCCGCAGAAATAACTGCTGAAGATCCTTAGAGGGAAGATACAATCTTTCTTGCTTATAGAATATAAGCCCATCCCGAACTGAGAAGTGAAGCTTCGCATTAGTGCGACTAGCAACTTTTGCTGCTTCGCTACCAGGGCTCTGCTTCAACAACCCCGCACGGCATAAGATTGCCTTCGCCAATGGATCACTTCCATACGAAGCCCGAACGTCCTTCAACCAGTCTGAACTGATTGCCGATATTGCCCGGAACTGAGCTTGACGACTCAACGCATCCGGAACAATATTGTCTTTACCAGGTTTATATATGATTTCAATATCATATCTAGCAAGCTTCTCTTGCCAACGAGCCTGCTTCGGCGTAAGCTTAGGCTGCGTAGCAAAGTAGCTTAGTGTGTTACTATCTGTATAAACCTTGGTATGTCCACCCAAGTAGTGTCTCCAGTGTTCCAGGGCCGACACTATAGCAAACATCTCTTTCTCATGCGTTGGCCATCTTCGTTGGGTCTCATCCAATTTCTTGGAATAGAACGCAACGGGACAACCATGTCGCCTTAACGTAACACCAACCGCTTTGTCACAATCTTGCTGCAACACGGCACCAATAGCATAGCCAGATGCATCACAATGCACTTCGAAGGGTTTATCAAGATCTGGGATCCTGAGAACAGGAACCGTAGTCAAGATCTCCTTCAACCGTGCAAAAGCACGCTGGCAAACTGGTGTCCAATGAAACGGAATACTACTCTTCGTCAACTCAGTCAACGGAAGAGCAATCCTTGCAAAATTGCGGACAAACTTACGATAGTATCCCGCCAAACCGAGAAAGGATCGAACATCTGATACAGTGGTCGGAACTTCCCAGGACTTCACTGCTTCCACCTTCTTTGGATCGACCTCAATCACGCCACCACCAACTATATGTCCGAGAAAGTTTACGCGCAATTGTCCAAAAGCGCATTTACTTTCCTTAGCATACAGTTTGTGTTCGCGCAACTTCTGAAACACCAGCTCCAAGTGTTTCAAATGATCCTCCAACGTTTCACTAAAGACTAGAACATCGTCAATATACAGGACAACAAATGCATCCAAGTAATCTCCGAATATTCTATCCATCATAGTGCTGAACGTTGCCGGAGCATTGCATAATCCAAATGGCATGACAAGGAACTCATAAGATCCATACCGAGTCTTAAAGGCTGTCTTCTCCACATCCTGATTTGCCACCCGTATCTGATGATACCCGGACCGCAAATCAAGTCGCGTAAAATACTTAGCCTTTAAGAGTTGGTCAAACAAGTCATCAATGCGAGGCAAAGGATAACTGTTTTTAACCGTGATCTTGTTGAGTGCCCGATAGTCAATACACATCCTCATGGTTCCATCCTTCTTCATAACGAAGAGGACCGGCGCTCCATAAGGTGACTTGCTTGGTCGGATATGACCTTTGTCAAGAAGCTCCGTGAGTTGCTTCTTGAGTTCAGCCATCTCCTTGATGTTCAACCGATATGGAGCCTTTGTAGGTGGCTTAGAACCCGCAATAATCTCAATCCGATGATCAACCTCACGGCTAGGAGGTAGCCCTGGCGGCAAATCCTTCGGAAAGATATCCTGATTCCTCGCCAACAACTCCAATATCCTTTCTGGTACAGGATCAACCCCATCGCCGATTTGTACTGAGTCACCAACACCCTCAGCTTCCATCACTTGAACCCAAAAGGTCTGACATCCCCTCTTAGCTACTTTTTGAACGGCCCTCGCAGTCAGGAACTTTGCATCCCAATCTTTTGAGGAACGCTTTTGCAACTGAAAGGATACATCAGGATGTCCTTCTGACTTCAACGTGATACGACTTTGTCCAGCACCATAAATCCCTTTTATATACTTGTTGAAGAAATCCATACCAAACACCATCTGAAAATCTGGTATCTTCAACACTACCAAGTCCACTCTTTCTTTCCACTTGGATATCTTTATTGGAACATCACTCACAAACTTTCTGGCTACTTGCCCACCTTCCGCAAACCGGAAGTGCATAGGCGACATTTGCTCAGCATTCAATCCTAACAACTTAACTAAGTCTTCGGATATCACACTGTGCGTAGCTCCCGTGTCAATCATCACTCGGATTCGGTGTCCACGGACAAAGCCTACCAGATACATCAACGGATCAGTGTTTGCATTGACTGCAAGAAAAGCTTGAGGAAAGCAACGAAAGTTACTCACCTCCTCTTCCTCATAGTCTGCATTGACCAACTCGTCAACCCCTTCAGCTTCGCCACCACCGTCTTTCCGCATGACATTAACCCGAGACCTTGTCTTATGCTTGTTGGGACATTCCGAGGACCTATGTCCCGACTCTCCACAATGGAAGCAATGGCCCACACTACCCGTTCCGCTAGGAGCAGGTTTTGTAGGTTGTTGCTGCTTGTACCCACCAGGAGGAGGAACAGAGGGCCTAGGACCAGAAGAAGCTGCTGGTGGTCTCCAACCACCACCACCTTTATTCACCGTAGCTTGTGAGCCCCCAGGGCGGTATCTACTTTCCACCCTTTGTTTCCGATCACCTAGCTTATTCCCAGAATTTTTATTCTTGTCCGAATTACCAGCATACGATTGCCGATATTGTTCTATGAGCGAGTGACTAAAGGCAACTTGCTGTGCTGCCTCCTTACACTCCAGGTACGTCTTCGGCTTAAACTTCAAAATCTCATTTCGAGAAAGTGAACTTAAACCCTCCAGGAAATAACTCCGAGCATCTTCGTCACTCATATTTGCAATCATAATGCGCTTCTGAGCAAACGCATTAACGTAATGCATAAGGTCCCCTCGCTGCTTTAACCGCCGCAGCTCTGCGCGAAGTCTCAGACCAAGATCATCCGGCAAGTATTCCTTACGGATACGAGACCGCATCTTGGTCCAACTTCTAGTCTGCCCTTTTTCAGCACACACCTGGCGCCACCAAGTTTTGGCATGATCGGTGAGAAAGGATTGCGCGCACGCAACTTTCGTACGATCATCTACGTCTGCCGCTATGAAGTAGTTCTCCATATCGTAGACCCAGTCTTCCAAAACCTGATAGTCCCGCATGCCTCTGAAATTAGGCGGTTTCGGAGGCTTGAACTTTGAAACTCGTGCAACCGGGGGCGGCTGCAGAACTTCATCGTCCTCAGAACTCGAAGAGGAGTCCGGTTGCTTAGGCTTAGCTGGTTTAGCTGCCTCAGCTTCTTTCTTCCTCTTCTTGTTCTCCTTCTTCAATTTGCGAATCTCCCTTCGCAAATTCTCGATTTCAACTTCCTGAGCCGTACGCTGCAATGCCGCAGCATCTGGCTCTTCCTCCTCTGACTCGGCCTCAGCCCCGGTTTATTGCCGTGCTCTCTCATAAACTTTTCTTCGATTGAACTGAAGGCAGTGCGAAAGCAAGCTTGAGGTTTGGTCAAAGATGAGACCGAAAAGAGAGTCATCGAGGACGGAGGATCAAAGACGTAAATCATGTTCTCTTCTTGGAGAGATGATTTGCAACGAGGTGTGACTCATTGCTCGTGTTCACATTATGCAATCAAGAGTCCCTACCTTGATGCATGTTGGAGATGATGGTCTTACAAACGGTGAGTTGTGGGATGGATAGCGGTGAAACGTTATACCATTTTGTCTAGGCTCGCTATTGAAAGACTTGGGTTGCAATGCTCAATTCTTTTCCGGGGAACCTTGCTATTGCTCCTTGAGTAGCTTGATGTTGGATTAGTGTTGAGTTTGGTCGGAAAGAGAGTGGCATGAGTTTGTCCGTGTTGTGAACAAAAGTTAGTGGTGTTAGGTGTTGTAAATCTCTATTGGTGGAGTGTGGCATTTATGTTGCATTTTGTCAAATTGAGTTGACACTTGATACTCACATAGACCTTTGAAGTAATGACATTGGCATTGCTCATGGTGTTGCTCAATTGATGATCAAGTCATTGTGATTTCCATATCATATCCATGTGATAATGAGCAATGTGTTTACGAAGTTGCTTGGTTAAACGATGATCAACCCCAAAGTGGTTGATGGAGAAGCTAGTCTACTTGCACGAAGTAGCATTGTAGTAGCCTTGACTGGATTCTCAATGGTGGTCCATTATGCTAAGCTTATGTTGGTACCTTGTTTCCTTGAGGGTTTGCCCATAAGGTGTTGGGAATGGGTTGTAGCATTCATTTGCTATAGCTCATCTATTGATCCATTAGCACTTGGAATAAATTATTGGATGGAGAAGGTGTGTAGTTGGGGCATTGACATCACTAGCACTTGTGTTAATGGAAATGGCATTGTTATTTCAAGTGATGAGGAATTTTCCTTGGACCTTGATTTTTCATGTCATTTATCTTGTTAGTGTTTTGGCTTCACATTGGATCTTGAAGGTGATTGAAGAAGAGTGTTAGTGCAATGTGGATATCCGAAGATGTGGTCTTAGTGATCAAGCCTTGGATGTTCATTTTGCAGTTTGCGGATGTCGGTGTTGGATATCGGTTAGATGGGCAAAGATGTTCGATGCTTAAGCATATTTTTGGATCATGAGAATTTTTGTTGAGGTGAACCTATGTGGGGTTGTTAGTAGGAGGAAGTTGGTTGAGTCTTGAAAGTTTGCATTCCTGGACTGAGAGTTATTCTTTCCCTAGGATGGAAAATTTTCCATAAATTTTCTTAGACTTTTCCAATGGCTGATCTATTGATCACTTTGCTCGAAAACCATTCCATTTTCGAAAGCCAGTACAAACTGTTGAAGGGGTTGGAGTTGGCTTCGGTTGGCTTAAACCTTAGTAGATAGTTTGTATGATGCAGCCTAAAAGGGATGCTAACTTTTGGGGCTAAGGCAATTGAGTTGGATAGAGTCTGGAGTTGGTGTAGAAAAGTGGTTGTTGCACTTTTCTCAGAAAGGTGACCCTTGTACCTTTCTTTTGTAGCGTTATGCTTGGTGGCAGGTTGCACCTTGCATTACGTTAGACTCTATGAGAGTAGTGAGCTCTCACTGATCTTGACTTGGTCTTGGTGGCCCTGCGCCTTGGCTGAGGATGGTGATGTCCAACTTAATTGTTTGCAAGCTGAGATGTTGGTACCCGTACTATAGCTTTGTCTATGAGGAGGTTGTGTACCGATATGAGTCCATCTCATGGTCTTCACTTTAGTTTCGACTGAGTGTTGATCACATAGCTAGCCTCTTCAAGGCATGCTCAGAGCTATTGACTAAATGCATTGGTGAGCTTATTGCGGTTGAGTTGGATTCGAGTGGTCATTTAGTTTGTGCTTGTCCATGAACTTTTATCTCATGTTTGAGGTATTATGTTTATGCTAGATAAGTATATAACTTGATGACAAGAGTTGGTGTTTGGGTCTTGTGAAGGCAAGTTGAGGGGTGATTGTTAGTTGCTTTGCGACTAGTGATTACTTGTAGACTTTGTCAAAAAGACTGTTGATACTTGCTTTGCTCGATGATGATTTAGCAGTGGTGGGCTTGCTTGACCGGATGGTGTTGCGGAGGATCGTGTTGTTGGACTTGCATGGTTTTCCATGTTGGCATGTCGACTTTACCTCTGTCGATATCATTTGGTTACGTCTAGTTTGTAGTGTTGGATTTCATTGAGTCTTGGACGTGGTGACTCACTCCTTGAGGAAGTGTTATCTGTAACTGAGTTTTGCTAAAGGATTGGTCTCAGTTACTAATTAAAGTATCTTCGACCTTGGTTAGCTTGGTTGCTGGAAAGCTCCGAGTGGTGATTCACTCATGCTTTCTTCTAGCTTTGTTTTGGTGTTGATGGCATTGAAGTGATGCTTTGTCATTGACATTGTTGATATTGAGATCTGAGTGAAATAAGATATCCTTCCAAAAAGATTGATATTGAGTTTCATTAGTCTTGATGAATATAGTGTTGATGATTTGGCTATAGCTTTGTGTTGTTGGCATTCGTGCATTTGCTAGTTAGCAACTGTGTTGACGTTCAAACGAACTGAGTGGCAAGTTGAGTTAGTTGTGTTCTAGACGAGATTATTTAGTAGAGGGTTGAGCTTTAGCTTTTCCTTGAAAAGTGATTTAGTCGTGGACTATGCTAACTCTACGAGAAGAAGAGTTAGTGATCGATATTAGAATGTTGAGTCCTTGCTGGATTTGAGTTCGGAATATAGCAATCATTAATGATTCTTTTTGAGCTTGTTATGAAGTGAGTTACGTCTTGCTATAGATGGATTCATAGAGGATCGTTTGATGATCACTTGTTAAGCATAGCTTCGTTATGCTTAGCTTTTGGATTGATGCAGAAATGCTCTTCATTAGCTTTGGCATTATGAAGTTTGGCTTATGGATGTGTTGAGGAAGATATTGTGGGTTGCACCATGATTTCTTCTTTAGCATTGAAGTTAGCTTCTATGAGACTCGTGATCATTATTAGGCAAGACTTAGTTATAGGCTTCTTCGAGCTTTTGGTTCTTGAGTTTTGTGCTCATTGTTCCATTTGTTTGAAGTTGTTGGGGGAAGGCATTTTGGCTCATTAGCTTCGATTGAAGTTAGTTTTTGCATCTGGCAATCATTGGTGATGATTGACTATCATCTAGGGTAGTTGATTGTCCTTATCACAAGTTTTGCTTGATTATTGTTGGTTTGGAATTATTTGCTATTCTTCGGGATGGTAGATTCTTTCTTCAACGATGATTATACATCACTACATTGATGGGCTAATTGACGATCTTTCATGATAGTTGGTTGTTCTCTTTGATGGCTTTTGGCTTTTTGCAATACCATATGTTCTTTGTGGTTTGCTCTGAATTGGTCTCTTGGGTTTAAGACATCAGTAGGATGTTGCTAACACTTGCTTAGGCAACTTGAGTTCCTTGGTATTGTTGGCTGGGATCTATTTAGATTGGCTTTTGTGATAGTTAGCAGGCATGAGTGTTTGTTGGTCTTCCCACATTCATTCTCTTCTGTTGATTATTGCTCGAGTTAGTTTTGATAGATTTGGATGTTATTTCCTTTGGGTGATACATTCGCGAGCATTGTGCTTGTTAGTCAATGATACTTTGTGTTCTTTGAGTTCTCTCTCGTAAGTTGTTGGCTTACTATCTGCTATCTTCGGTAGTTAAGTTTTATCATTGCGTTTACTTGATGATATACTAGCTATTGAATTTTGTTGGATGGTCATTTCTATGTTTGCCAAATTATAATGATCTTGGTGATTCCTATGTTTACCAATTATAATGATCTTGGTGGTTCCTATACTATAATACTAGTTTATCGGGTGATAACTTGTTTAGAATACTTTTGTGTTCTACTCTAAGATATAATCACTAGTAATTAAGCTTCTCAGATATCATTGTCTCTGACTTTGATATTGTCCATCCATTGATCTTTGAGTTTGGGCCAGTATAGGCAGACTGGCTTCGGCACTTCGTGTGCATGTTGAAATCTCTAGTCATGGGGTAGCTACTGTCGACTGGTCACATAACCCGCCTCTCTGTCGATGTTCCTTGTTCCGTTGAAAGGGCATGACCGTGTAAACAACTGTCGCGAATGTGACTTTGGGTATTGAAAGTTACCTGTCGACCAGTCCTTACGGACACTCTTTCCTTACTGCCACGATGGCAGGAGGTCGGTATTGCTGGACCCTTTATCAGCCCCTCTTGTTCAAGTGTTAGTAAACTGGACTTTGCATCTGTACTTGGCCGGATGAGCATAAGGACGGAATTCCTAAGTGTCTATTCAGCCAAGCATACTTGGCCTGGCTTTTTAGTTCTCTTTTGCTCTGTCTTGCACTGGCTTGACAAGAACCCTCGCGTATTGAGATTGGTCCCTCAATATCGCTACATGATAGCTTACCGTGTCTGCCAAACACCCTCGCTATCATGCCCTTTGTGTTAGTCTCATTTCGGTCCCAAATGCTATTTATGGAAAGTGTCTAGATTTGCTCATTTGGCATATCTACGGAATGTAGAGGTCGGCCTGAACACAATGGTGTTCGTCCTGTGTCCAAATTCGCATTCTAAGGACATTCCATATTTAGTAAGTTTTAAGCTTGTCCCAGAGACTAACTCCTGATACTAAGGGAGGCTTGGGGTGAAAGCCCAAAGCGTGTGTTCCTCAAGGGGGGGGGGCTGTGGGGGGTTCCAAATGTATAGTAGGGATAGTGGGTAGGTCGGGCATGGCCGACCAACCTGAGGCATAGTCTAGCTCCCGCTTGCGTGCCTGTCCTTGTTCTGCGTCCGGCTTGGGTCTAAGCCCAAGTTCCATTCCATGCTAGTTGGTGGAGTACCCATATCCTCACGTTAGGCCACCGGTATGCCGAAATAGCGCCAGACTCCGTTTGGCTCCGTTTTGCATGCTGGTCCTGGCATTGGTATGCTGGTTGCTCCAGGACTGTTCCAAGTCGCTCCGGGCTCCTGTCCCCTCGCTCCTTGGGCTATATGCTCGGGAGTTGCTCCGTGGTCCGGTTTCATCACTCCTTGGCGTCACGCTTGGGAGTTTGGCACCGTTCCTTCGTTCAGTGGCCCAAGGCCCTGAACCTCGGGTTCCTATGGACACGTGGCACGGACACGTGGTATGTGACACGTGGCATTTGTCATGTGGCACAAAGAGGGTTTAGGTTCCGCTTCGTGGTGTTATCCTATGGTAAATCACCATAGGATAAAGGGTCAAAACCACGTGCGCTACATTTGGTATCAGAGAATGAGTCTCAGCGAGTACTATTCAATGAGATTGAATAGCGTGTGTTCCTCAAGGGGGGGGGGCTGTGGGGGGTTCCAAATGTATAGTAGGGATAGTGGGTAGGTCGGGCATGGCTGACCAACCTGAGGCATAGTCTAGCTCCCGCTTGCGTGCCTGTCCTTGTTCTGCGTCCGGCTTGGGTCTAAGCCCAAGTTCCATTCCATGCTAGTTGGTGGAGTACCCATATCCTCACGTTAGGCCACCGGTATGCCGAAATAGCGCCAGACTCCGTTTGGCTCCGTTTTGCATGCTGGTCCTGGCATTGGTATGCTGGTTGCTCCAGGACTGTTCCAAGTCGCTCCGGGCTCCTGTCCCCTCGCTCCTTGGGCTATATGCTCGGGAGTTGCTCCGTGGTCCGGTTTCATCACTCCTTGGCGTCACGCTTGGGAGTTTGGCACCGTTCCTTCGTTCAGTGGCCCAAGGCCCTGAACCTCGGGTTCCTATGGACACGTGGCACGGACACGTGGTATGTGACACGTGGCATTTGTCACGTGGCACAAAGAGGGTTTAGGTTCCGCTTCGTGGTGTTATCCTATGGTAAATCACCATAGGATAAAGGGTCAAAACCACGTGCGCTACATTTGGTATCAGAGAATGAGTCTCAGCGAGTACTATTCAATGAGATTGGGCAACTAGTCTTGTTGCATACGCAGAGATGAAAACGTGCTCTCTCATAAACTTTTCTTGGATTGAACTGAAGGCAGTGCGAAAGCAAGCTTGAGGTTTGGTCAAAGATGAGACCGAAAAGAGAGTCATCAGGGACGAAGGATCAAATACGTAAATCATTTTCTCTTCTTGGAGAGATGATTTGCAACGAGGTGTTAACTCATTGCTTGTGTTCACATCATGCAATCAAGAGTCCCTATCTTGACGCATGTTGGAGATGGTGGTCTTTGTAAGCGACTAAATTTTCCATTCTACTTTAGTCACTTAACCACACCTCCGACCACTTGGAGGAGTCTCATTCACAACCTCCATCAGTCCAATTCAGGACTTGGGACTTGCTAGCCCCAAGAATGGCATCCATGCCACTCCACACTTGCACCTGGTCCAAGTGCTCCACGTGTCCGGTCCTGAGACCGACACCCAAAGGTACCACTGACATCTCGGCCCGTTACGCTAAGGCCATGCCCATTCACCTTTGCTGCACTAGTGGTTCAACACCACTTGCATCACCACCTCGTCTCTCCAAGACTGGGCCATGTGTCCACGAGTGGTCATCCTAGATCCACTCCTTAGCATCCTTAGGATGCCCACAGACCTGGGGAATTGCCTTCCCCAAAGTCCCTTTGTCAGTTCCTACCAAGTCCCTTTCTGCCCCTGGCCGTGTTTGCCAACACTGCCACTGGGTCGAGGCCCACAGGCCCGACCACTAAGTCCCACGGTCCTCTGGGACTTCCTCACCACATGACTGTGTCCTTGGTCACTACCCCAGAGGACTGCTCCTCTTCCTTTCCACAGTCTGGGCCTTTGGGACAACATTTCGGAACACCGTGGCCTTACGCGAGCCACCTGGGTACTCTCCC
>NW_003314486.1:1306-15733 GCF_000143415.4 Selaginella moellendorffii | reverse complement strand
GCTTAGAGCGAGGTTCCGTTGAGCCACGCCTGGTATCCAAGTAGGTAGTGCCACCCACACTTGGACTGGGAGCATCGGCCAGTCGATCTCCCGGGGGAACTAGAGCCGGCTCTTGAACACTTCACCAAGCTACCCCGCTTGTCGGTCCGTGTTCACTCTAGTCTTGGACTTCCCAGTGGGCAGCTCATCACCCAACACTGGGTCTGGCCTTCCTGGGCCAAACTGGCCTTTCCTGGCCAAACTGGCTCCACTGCAGTCCTCCCCCTTACTATACTTTTGGGGCTCACCAAACCCCCCAGGGTCTGGGAGACGAACGCTTTGGGCTTTCACCCTCTCAGACTCCGGACTCGGACTCGGACTCGGACTCGGACTCGGACTCGGACTCGGACTCGGATTCGGACTCGGACTCGGGCTCGGGCTCGGGCTCGATCTCGGCCTCGGCCTCGGTCTCGGTCTCGGTCCCAATCTCGGTCCCAATCTCGGTCTCGGTCTCGGTCTCGGTCCCGGTCTCGGTCCTGGTCTCGGTCTCGACTTCGGACTCCATCTCGGACTCCATCTCGGACTCCGTCTCGGGTCCATCTCGGGTCCATCTCGGACTCCATCTCGGACTCCATCTCGGACTCCATCTCGGACTCCATTTCGGGTCCATCTCGGGTCCACCTCGGACTCCATCTCGGACTCCATCTCGGACTCCATCTCGAGTCCATCTCGGACTCCACTTCGGACTCCAACTCGGGTCCATCTCGGGTCCACCTCGGACTCCACTTCGGACTCCATCTCGGGATCCATCTCGGACTCCACTTCGGACTCCAACTCGGGTCCATCTCGGGTCCACCTCGGACTCCACTTCGGACTCCAACTCGGGTCCATCTCGGACTCCACTTCGGACTCCAACTCGGGTCCATCTCGGGTCCACCTCGGACTCCACTTCGGACTCCAACTCGGGTCCATCTCGGACTCCACTTCGGACTCCAACTCGGGTCCATCTCGGGTCCACCTCGGACTCCACTTCGGACTCCAACTCGGGTCCATCTCGGACTCCACTTCGGACTCCAACTCGGGTCCATCTCGGGTCCACCTCGGACTCCACTTCGGACTCCAACTTGGGTCCATCTCGGACTCCACTTCGGACTCCAACTCGAGTCCATCTCGGACCCCACTTCGGACTCCAACTCGAGTCCATCTCGGACACTCCCACGTGTCATGTGTTGGTCCTTTTGGGTCCCTTTTTGGAGCCTCGCCTTTTGCTCGCTTCGTGCTCGTTCCTCGAGCACTTCGTTGGGAGTTCCACTCCCGCTCTTGACTTTTCAAGTCGGAGCTTTTCGTCCAAACGTGTTACGCTCGTTTGGCTCTCGCTTCGGCCACTACCATGTGGCGCCCTTCCGGCTCCACTTTGGGGCCTAGGGATTTTGTGTCTCACAACTCCACCACCCATAGACGAAGTTCGATGTCCTCATCGAACGGTAAACCATTTTGTAAAGTAACACTCGTATGTGTTACCATTTCCATCCTTGGCACCTAGCCAATATTTGTCAATGGTTTGACATTGAAGGCTCACCATGCCTTTTGCATATGCCTCAATGGTTTAACACCAAAGGCTCACCATGCCTTGCCTATCCTCTAAGGAGGGTAGTCTCCCCAACTTAGAGACTGATTGGACCACAAGGAGTGGTTCTCTCCTTTTATTGGTTTAGTTCTCGCTAAACCTCTTAGAGACCCTTCTCTAAGTCAATCCCACTACTCCTTCTCGAGTAGTCTCAATTTCCATCGATATAACCTTTGCACTTTGGAACTTTGAATTTTGACTTCTTGGAGTCAATTTCCTAGGTGTCTCCGACACCTTGCCTTGCACCTTTTGTGCAACTCCACTTCCCATCCTAGGAAGTTCTCTACTCGAGGGCACCATCATCCTCTCTTCTATTTCGTGCCAAAGTTCCAGTTATCATACTTTGTGCTAGGGCTGTTCATCGCCCTATCATTTGGCCACCTTACCGCTCCCTCCCTTGGAGCTTCCACTTTTGCCAAATCGGAGCAATTCGGAATACCTCTTTGGAAACACACTTCCTTTCCCGCAACTTGTTAGCGTCCAACACATTAGTGTTCCTCGCCTAACTTCGTCACTTGGATTCCTTCCAAGGGATTCCACGGCCCTATCTTGGCCACTCATCTTTTGCTCCTATCTGTTAATTGTTGCACCAAGCAACATCGAATCTCTACCTCCCTCCTTGAGGTATTGTTTCGGTTCCATAGCAAAGACTCTTCTTTGCCAAGTCCGGAGGATGTTCACCCCTAGTACGTCTCTTTAGCATCTTCTGCTATGGGCTCTATCCACGGCCCAACTTCGTGACCCTCCCATGGGTCTTTTATAGAGACTACTTTCCTCGGACTCACTATGCCATCGCACGGACATAGTTTATTTCCCTTAGGTGCTCTTCCCACTTGGTTATCACGACCAAGCCACACCACCTTAAACAGTTCAATTTCAACATTTTGAACCAGGAACTTCATTCCTTAGCCAACCAAGGACCTTGTCCTTTTCTGGCCATAAGATCACCTAGTGATCTCACCTTGGCACCTTAACAGAGTTGCCAAGAGGTACTTGGTCTTCTAGACCTCCAAGTTGTTGACTATAACCCCGGGGGCATCCCCCACACTTGGCGGTGCACCCAAGCTAGCCCTTACGGCCAAGGGTTCATAGCAACTGAGATTAGGTGTCCCCATCTCACTCACCACGACCTCGGTGCCACTTGCACCAAAGTGTTCAAGTTAGATATGCTGAGCTTTCACACTAAGCAATCTAACCGTGCATCACGACTCCGAGGCATCCCTCGCTTGGCGGTGTGCCCAAACCAGTCTCCCCACTGAGAGTCCATGACCACCGAAATATGAGTGTCCTCATATTCCAAACCATCACCACGCCCTAGTGATTTGGGACTCGAACCCAAGCACTAGAGGGTCGGGACTCGAACCCAACCTCCGTATATGCATCTACGGACGGCATCACACTAGATGCCTGGCGTGACTCCCCACGCCGGTGCACCAACCTATTTTTAAAGCGCGCTACAGATCACAGCTTAGGAACCTAGTTCCTCCACACTGCCAAGTCCTCTCACTTGACATGTCTGTGATCATGCATGGAATCCTCCATGCTCGGCCCCATGGCCCACCCTTTTTGAAGTTATCACCTTCAACTAGGGTCTTTGTTTCCCCGACGTGCCAATCTCACTTGGCAAGTCCTCCGACCATTGTAACATGGTTCCTGCATAAGCGTGAAAGTCCTTGACGATCGACTTTCGTTCAAAGCCCTCTCTTTGAACACTCGGGAACTACTTCCCTAACCTTGATAACCTTGCCTCATGGCAAGCTTCAAGACCACGCTTCTGCTGCGCCACTCTGATTTCGCGCGTTCCATGAACCATTTACACTTGGCCTTTCTAGGTACTATGCTACCTAGAATCGTCTTTGGGAACCTTGAAGGAACTCTGTCCCTCAGCTTGCTAAGGCCTCCCCTTTCGCAAGCTTTATAGTTGCCATATAGTCTAACATGGACAATTCCATATTTTAGACTCTCCATGGCATCACGGTTGCTAGTGGCAACACCCTTGAGCCCCCACTTGATTTTCCACTCCCAGCTGGCATAACCAACCTTGGTTATGCCCTTTGATTTCTATGGTTCAGTTCCATCCCAACACTACTTGCCTTTGGCTTCACACCTTTCCTTCGGTCATTCTCCTCCAGACCAGGAGGATAGCTTTGCACTTTCTATCATGCCTTAGCAAGTATTCTTAGGGATGAACCTACCCAATAGCCCAGGGAGTGGTTCCTCAATCCGGGTATGCTCAGCTTATAATCCCACACACTGGGGTTACATTGTTGCTTATGGGCCTTTACATGCCCATCACTAGCCTTGCTAAAATTCCATTTTTGGCTTTGTCCAACTTGGGTAGACAGTCCTCTCCTGTCTCCGCAACCTTGAACATTTGGATAGCACCTTCTATCCATCATTCGCTAGGGACTTAGTCCCTTGGGCTTTATCCATTGCCCTTGCGACATCAAACACCACCTTCTGGTGTTCTAGAGTGTTCGGGTGTCCCAATGACGGCTTCCTTGACAATGAGTATTTCCTTTCATGACATTGACTCACTATATCGCAACATAAGCAATTTATCCCCCGTAAGGGTATATCTAACTTCTTTATACCATTAAGAAGTCTTGGGTAGTTACCTTCTACCCGCTTAACCAATTATCTTGCACCTCTTGCTTAGTTGCCCCATAGCTGTCAAGTCTTACAACTCATTGCTTGGTGCTTCCACACCTCCATCATTATCTGGGTCACCACACTCCAACCGCATGCCTTCCAGCTTAGGCCTTGCCATTCCCATTTCCATTGGGACTCCTTTGGCAAGAGGTCCTCATGAACCCAACAACATAGCCTCAAGGTATCACACCTTGGCACATTTGGTGTCTCCACACCATCGGCTCCACGAGCCTACCTCTATGACACTTTTTCTTTGTGTCTAAGTCTTTGCCAAGACCAATACCGCTCTTTCTCATGCCAACCATTTGTTAGCACGGCACCATAGAGGTCACACACAACTTTGTGTCAAAGTTGTTTTCTATTTGGGAACACCTTTCCCACGACTTTTAGCACGGCACATTTTGCCATCGATGAGATACCCTCTGTTCTCATCCTTGGATCCTATGATCCCCCCCCCCCTTACTATACTTTTGGGGCTCACCAAACCCCCCAGGGTCTGGGAGACGAACGCTTTGGGCTTTCACCCTCTCAGACTCCGGACTCGGACTCGGACTCGGACTCGGACTCGGACTCGGACTCGGACTCGGACTCGGACTCGGATTCGGACTCGGACTCGGGCTCGGGCTCGATCTCGGCCTCGGCCTCGGTCTCGGTCTCGGTCCCAATCTCGGTCTCGGTCTCGGTCTCGGTCCCGGTCTCGGTCCTGGTCTCGGTCTCGACTTCGGACTCCATCTCGGACTCCATCTCGGACTCCGTCTCGGGTCCATCTCGGGTCCATCTCGGACTCCATCTCGGACTCCATCTCGGACTCCATCTCGGACTCCATTTCGGGTCCATCTCGGGTCCACCTCGGACTCCATCTCGGACTCCATCTCGGACTCCATCTCGAGTCCATCTCGGACTCCACTTCGGACTCCAACTCGGGTCCATCTCGGGTCCACCTCGGACTCCACTTCGGACTCCAACTCGGGTCCATCTCGGACTCCACTTCGGACTCCAACTCGGGTCCATCTCGGGTCCACCTCGGACTCCACTTCGGACTCCAACTCGGGTCCATCTCGGACTCCACTTCGGACTCCAACTCGGGTCCATCTCGGGTCCACCTCGGACTCCACTTCGGACTCCAACTTGGGTCCATCTCGGACTCCACTTCGGACTCCAACTCGAGTCCATCTCGGACCCCACTTCGGACTCCAACTCGAGTCCATCTCGGACACTCCCACGTGTCATGTGTTGGTCCTTTTGGGTCCCTTTTTGGAGCCTCGCCTTTTGCTCGCTTCGTGCTCGTTCCTCGAGCACTTCGTTGGGAGTTCCACTCCCGCTCTTGACTTTTCAAGTCGGAGCTTTTCGTCCAAACGTGTTACGCTCGTTTGGCTCTCGCTTCGGCCACTACCATGTGGCGCCCTTCCGGCTCCACTTTGGGGCCTAGGGATTTTGTGTCTCACAGTCTTACAATGGTGAGTTGTGGGATGGATAGTGGTGAAATGCTAACCATTTTGTCTAAGCTTGCTATTGGAAGACTTGGGTTGCAATGCTCAATTCTTTTCCGGGGAACCTTGCTATTGCTCCTTGAGTAGCTTGGTGTTGGATTAGTGTTGAGTTTGGTCGGAAAGAGAGTGGCATGAGCTTGTCCGTGTTGTGAACAAAAGTTAGTGGTGTTGGGTGTCGTAAACCTCTATTGGTGGAGTGTGGCATTTATGTTGCATTTTGTCGAATCGAGTTGGCATTTGATACTCACATAAACGTTTGAAGTAATGACATAGGCATTGCTCATTGTGTTACTCAATTGATGATCAAGTCATTGTGATGCTTATATCATATCCATGTGATAAAGAGCAATGTGTTTACGAAGTTGCTTGGGTAAATGATGATCAACCCCAAAGTGGTTGATGGAGAAGCTAGTCTACTTGCACGAAGTAGCATCTCAATGGTGGTCCATTATGCTAAGCTTATGTTGGTACCTTGTTTCCTTGAGGGTTTGCCCATAAGGTGTTGGGAATGGGTTGTAGCATTCATTTGCTATAGCTCATCTATTGATCCGTTAGCACTTGGAATAAATTATTGGATGGAGAAGGTGTGTAGTTGGGGCATTGACATCACTAGCACTTGTGTTAGTGGAAGTGGCATTGTTATTTCAAGTGATGAGGAATTTTCCTTGGACCTTGATTTTTCATGTCATTTATCTTGTTAGTGTTTTGGCTTCACATTGGATCTTGAAGGTGATTGAAGAAGAGTGTTAGTGCAATGTGGATATCCGAAGATGTGGTCTTAGTGATCAAGCCTTGGATGTTCATTTTGCACTTTGCGGATGACGGTGTTGGATATCGGTTAGATGGGCAAAGATGTTCGATGCTTAAGCATATTTTTGGATCATGAGAATTTTTTTTTGAGGTGAACCTATGTGGAGTTGTTAGTAGGAGGAAGTTGGTTGAGTCTTGAAAGTTTGCAATCCTAGGCTGAGAGTCATTCCTTCTCTAGGATGGAAATTTTCCACAAATTTTCTTAGACTTCTCCAATGGCTGATCTGTTGGTCACTTTGCTCGAAAACCATTCCATTTTTGAAAGCCAGTACAAACTAGTGAAGGGGTTGGAGTTGACTTCGGTTGGCTTAGATCTTAGTAGGTAGTTTGTATGATGCGGCCCGAAAGGGATGCTAACTTTTGGGGCTAAGGCAATTAAATTGGATAGAGTCTAGAGTTGGTATAGAAAAGTGGCTGTTGCGCTTTTCTAAGAAAGGTGACCCTTGTGCCTTTCTTTTGTAGCGTTGTGCTTGGTGGCAGGTTGCACCTCGCATTACGTTAGACTCTACGAGAGTAGTGAGCTCTCACTGATCTTGACTTGGTCTTGGTGGCCCTGCACCTTGGCTGAGGATGGTGATGTCCAATTTAGTTGTTTGAGTTTGCGGTGTTGGTACCCGTACTATAGCTTTGTCTATGAGGAGGTTGTGTACCGATATGAGTCCATCTCATGGTCTTCACTTTAGTTTTGACTGAGTGTTGATCACATAGCTAGCCTCTTCAAGGCATGCTCAGAGCTATTGACTAAATGCATTAGTGAGCTTATTGCGGTTGAGTTGGATTCGAGTGGTCATTTAGTTTGTGCTTGTCTATGAACTTTTATCTCGTACCTGGGGTATTATGTTCATGTTGGACAAGTATGTAACTCGATGACATGAGTTAGTGTTCGGGTCTTGTGAAGGCAAGTTGAAGGGCGATTGTTAGTTGATTTGCGACTAGTGATTACTTGTAGACTTTGTCAAAAAGACCGTTGACACTTGCTTTGCTCGATGATGATTTAGCAGTGGTGGGCTTGCTTGACCGGATGGTGTTGCGGAGGATCGTGTTGTTGGACTTGCATGGTTTTCCATGTTGGCATGTCGACTTTACCTCTATTGATATCATTTGGTTACATTTAGTCCGTAGTGTTGGATTTCATTGAGTCTTGGACGTGGTGAATCACTCCTTGATGATGTGTTCTCTGTAACTGAGTATTGTTAGAGGATTGGTCTCCGATACTAAGTATAGTATCTTCGACTTTGGTTAGCTTGGTTGCTGGAAAGCTCCAAGTGGTGATTCACTCTTGCTTTCTTCTAGCTTTGTCCTGATGTTGATGGCATTAAAGTGATGCCTTGTCATTGATGTTGTTAACATTGAGATTCGAGTGAAATGAGATATCCTTCCAAGGATTGATATTGAGTTTCATTAGTCTTGATGAATATAGTGTTGATGATTTGGCTATAGCTTTGTGTTGTTGGCATTCGTGCATTTGCTAGTTAGCAACTGTGTTGACGTTCAAACGAACTGAGTGGCAAGTTGAGTTAGTTGTGTTCTAGACGAGATTATTTAGTAGAGGGTTGAGCTTTAGCTTTTCCTTGAAAAGTGATTTAGTCGTGGACTATGCTAACTCTACGAGAAGAAGAGTTAGTGATCGATATTAGAATGTTGAGTCCTTGCTGGATTTGAGTTCGGAATATAGCAATCATTAATGATTCTTTTTGAGCTTGTTATGAAGTGAGTTACGTCTTGCTATAGATGGATTCATGGAGGATCGTTTGATGATCACTTGTTAAACATAGCTTTGTTATGCTTAGCTTTTGGATTGATGCAGAAATGCTCTTCATTAGCTTTGGCATTATGAAGTTTGGCTTATGGATGTGTTGAG
This sequence comes from Selaginella moellendorffii, assembly GCF_000143415.4. NCBI lineage: Eukaryota > Viridiplantae > Streptophyta > Lycopodiopsida > Selaginellales > Selaginellaceae > Selaginella > Selaginella moellendorffii. The sequence goes on along the minus strand of NW_003314486.1, from coordinate 7,314 downwards.
GAAGATATTGTGGGTTGCACCATGATTTCTTCTTTAGCATTGAAGTTAGCTTCTATGAGACTCGTGATCATTATTAGGCAAGACTTAGTTATAGGCTTCTTCGAGCTTTTGGTTCTTGAGTTTTGTGCTCATTGTTCCATTTGTTTGAAGTTGTTGGGGGAAGGCATTTTGGCTCATTAACTTCGATTGAAGTTAGTTTTTGCATCTGGCAATCATTGGTGATGATTGACTATCATCTAGGGTAGTTGATTGTCCTTATCACAAGTTTTGCTTGATTATTGTTGGTTTGGAATTATTTGCTATTCTTCGGGATGGTAGATTCTTTCTTCAACAATGATTATACATCACTACATTGATGGGCTAATTGACGATCTTTCATGATAGTTGGTTGTTCTCTTTGATGGCTTTTGGCTTTTTGCAATACCACATGTTCTTTGTGGTTTGCTCTAGATTGGTCTCTTGGGTTTAAGACATCAGTAGGATGTTGCTGACACTTGCTTAGGCAACTTGAGTTCCTTGGTATTGTTGGCTGGGATCTATTCAGATTGGCTTTTGTGATAGTTAACAGGCATGAGTGTTTGTTGGTCTTCCCACATTCATTCTCTTCTGTTGATTATTGCTCGAGTTAGTTTTGATAGATTTGGATGTTATTTCCTTTGGGTGATACATTCGCGAGCATTGTGCTTGTTAGTCAATGATACTTTGTGTTCTTTGAGTTCTCTCTCGTAAGTTGTTGGCTTACTATCTGCTATCTTCGGTAGTTAAGTTTTATCATTGCGTTTACTTGATGATATACTTGCTATTGAATTTTGTTGGATGGTGCATCCTATGTTTTCCAATGATAGTGATCTTGGTGGTTCCTATACTGTAATACTAGTTTATCGGATGATAACTTACTTGGAATACTTTTGTGTTCTAATCTAAGCTTTATTCCCTGATAATTAAATCTCTAAAATATCATTGTCTATGACTTTGATATTGTCCATCTATTGATCTTTGAGTTTGGGCCAGTAATGGGCAGACTGGCTTCGGCACTTCGTGTGCATGGTGAAATCTCTAGTCATGGGGTAGCTACTGTCGACTGGTCACATAACCCGCCTCTTTATCGATGTTCCTTATTCCGTTGAAAGGGCGTGACCGTGTAAACAACTCTAACTGCCTGTTTACAGTAGTCTATCTAAACCTTACCGACGGGTTTGGTTTCTTTGCTTAGGAGGGTAGGGGCCTCTGGCTTCTCTCTCTATGTTCCTGCGGGCAGGGCATATCACACTTTTGTAAGCTGGGTGACTCCCAGAGCAGCAGGGGTGGCTGACTCCGTTGGTCATTTCCTTGTCGGCGACGGCCGGAAGGTGTCTGAGCTGGTAGCGCATCCGCGTTAGACAAAGAGGTTGCCCCCTAACTCATTTAAGTTGGTGCATTTCTCACATAGTGTGAGTACCGTGAACTTTTTCTGGAGTTGTTTCCTTGGCGGTATTCTAGACTGGAGTATGCATCGACGAGGACGTCGATCTTCCCCAAGGGGGGGAGAGTGTCGCGAATGTGACTTTGGGTATCGAAAGTTACCTGTCGACCAGTCCTTACAGAAACTCTTTCCTTACTGCCATGGAGTGCCGAAGTCTGCCCATTACTGGCCCAAACTCAAAGATCAATGGATGGACAATATCAAAGTCAGAGACAATGATATCTGAGAAGCTTAATTACTAGTGATTATATCTTAGAGTAGAACACAAAAGTATTCTAAGCAAGTTATCATCCGATAAACCAGTAGTATTGTAGATAGGAACCACCAACAGATCATCATAATTTGGCAAACACAGGAATGACCATCCAACAAAATTCAATAGCTAGTATATCATCAAGGAAACTCAATGATGAAACTTAACTATCGAAGATAGTAGATAGTAAGCCAACAACTTACTAGAGAGAACTCAAAGAACACAAAGTATCATTGACTAACAAGCACAATGCTCGCGAATGTATCACCCAAAGGAAATAATATCCAAATCTATCAAAACTAACTCGAGCAACAATCAACAGAAGAAAATGAATGTGGTAAGACCAACAAACACTCATTCCCGCCAACTATCACAAAAGCCAATCTGAATAGATCCCAGCCAACAATACCAAGGAATTCAAGTTGCCTAAGCAAGTGTCAGCAACATCCTACTGACGTCTCAAACCCAAGAGACCAATCCAGAGCAAACCACAAAGAACATGTGGTATTGCCAAAAGCCAAAAGCCATCAAAGAGAACAACTAACTATCATGAAAGATCGTCAATCAGCCCATCAATGTAGTGATGTATAATCATCGTTGAAGAAAGAATCTACCATCCCAAAGAATAGCAAATAATTCCAAACCAACAATAATCAAGCAAAACTTGTGATAAGGACAATCAACTACCCTAGATGATAGTCAATCATCACCAATGATTGCCAAATGCAAAAACCAACTTCAACATCGAAGCTAATGAGCCAAAATGCCTTCCCCAACAACTTCTAACAAATGGAACAATGAGCACAAAACTCAAGAACCAAAAGCTCGAAGAAGCCTATAACTAAGTCTTGCCTAATAATGATCACGAGTCTCATAGAAGCTAACTTCAATGCTAAAGAAGAAATCATGGTGCAACCCACAATATCTTCCTCAACACATCCATAAGCCAAACTTTATAATGCCAAAGCTAATGAAGAGCATTTTTGCATCAATCCAAAAGCTAAGTATAACGAAGCTATGCTTAACAAGTGATCATCAAACGATCCTCCATGAATCCATCTATAGCAAGACGTAACTCACTTCATAACAAGCTCAAAAAGAATCATTAATGATTGCTATATTCCGAACTCAAATCCAGCAAGGACTCAACATTCTAATATCGATCACTAACTCTTCTTCTCGTAGAGTTAGCATAGTCCACGACTAAATCACTTTTCAAGGAAAAGCTAAAGCTCAACCCTCTACTAAATAATCTCGTCTAGAACACAACTAACTCAACTTGCCACTCAGTTCGTTTGAACGTCAACACAGTTGCTAATTAGCAAATGCACGAATGCCAACAACACAAAGCTATAGCCAAATCATCAACACTATATTCATCAAGACTAATGAAACTCAATATCAATCTTTTGGAAGGATATCTCATTTCACTCAGATCTCAATATCAACAATGTCAATGACAAAGCATCACTTCAATGCCATCAACACCAAAACAAAGCTAGAAGAAAGCATGAGTGAATCACCACTCGGAGCTTTCCAGCAACCAAGCTAACCAAGGTCGAAGATACTTTAATTAGTAACCGAGACCAATCCTTTAGCAAAACCCAGTTACAGATTACACTTCCTCAAGGAGTGAGTCACCACATCCAAGACTTAATGAAATCCAACACCACGAACTAAATACAACCAAATGAAATCGACAGAGATAGAGTCGACATGTCAACATGGAAAAACCATGTAAGTCTAACGACACGATCCTCCGCAACACCATCCGGTAAAGCAAGCCCATCACTGCTAAATCATCATCGAGCAAAGCAAGTGTTAACGGCCCTTGATGAAGACTACAAGTAATCACTAGTCGCAAAGCAACTAACAATCACTCCTCAACTTGCCTTCACAAGACCCAAACACCAACTCTTGTCATCAAGTTATATACTTATCTAGCATAAACATAATACCTCAAACATGAGATAAAAGTTCATGGACAAGCACAAACTAAATGACCACTCGAATCCAACTCAACCGTAATAAGCTCACTAAAACATTTAGCCACTAGCTCTGAGCATGCCTTGAAGAGGCTAGCTATGCATGATCAACACTCAGTCGAAACTAAAGTGAAGACCATGAGATGAACTCACATCGGTACACAACCTCCTCATAGACAAAGCTATAGTACGGGTACCAACATCTCAACCTCAAACAACTAAGTTGGACATCACCATCCTCAGCCAAGGCGCAGGGCCACCAAGACCAAGTCAAGATCAGTGAGAGCTCACTACTCTCATAGAGTCTAACGTAATGCAAGGTGCAACCTGCCACCAAGCATAACGCTACAAAAGAAAGGTACAAGGGTCACCTTTCTGAGAAAAGTGCAACAACCACTTTTCTACACCAACTCCAGACTCTATCCAACTCAATTGCCTTAGCCCCAAAAGTTAGCATCCCTTTTGGGTTGCATCATACAAACTACCTACCAAGGTCTAAGGTAACCGAAGTCAACTCCAACCCCTTCACTAGTTTGTACTGGCCTACGAAAACGGAATGGTTTTCGGACAAAATGATCAATAGATCAGCCATTGGAAAAGTCTAAGAAAATTTGTGGAAAATTTCCCATCCTAGATAAAGTATGACTCTCAATCCAGGATTGCAAACTTTCAAGACTTCACCAACTTCCTCCTACCAACAACTTCACATAGGCTCACCTCAACACAAATTCTCATGATCGAACAACATGCTTAAGCATCGAACATCTTTGCCCATTTAACCGACATCCAACACCATCATCCGCAAAGTGCAAAATGACCATCCAAGACTTGATCACTAAGACCACATCTTCGGATATCCACATTGCACTAACACTCTTCTTCAATCACCTTCAAGATCCAATGTGAAGCCAAAACACTAACAAGATAAATGACATGAAAAATCAAGGTCCAAGGAAAATTCCTCATCACTTGAAATAACAATGCCACTTCCACTAACACAAGTGCTAGTGATGTCAATGCCCCAACTACACACCTTCTCCATCCAATAATTTATTCCAAGTGCTAACAGATCAACAGATGAGCTATAGCAAATGAATGCTACAACCCATTCCCAACACCTTATGGGCAAACCCTCAAGGAAACAAGGTACCAACATAAGCTTAGCATAATGGACCACCATTGAGATGCTACTTCGTGCAAGTAGACTAGCTTCTCCATCAACCACTTTGGGGTTGATCATCATTTACCCAAGCAACTTTGTAAACACATTGCTCATTATCACATGGATATGATATAAATCACAATGACTTGATCATCAATTGAGTAACGCAATGAGCAAGGCTTATGTCATTACTTCAAATGTTTATGTGAGTATCAAATGCCAACTCGATTCGACAAAATGCAACATAAATGCCACACTCCACCAATAGAGATTTACGACACCCAACACCACTAACTTTTGTTCACAACACAGACAAGCTTATGCCACTCTCTTTCCGACCAATCTCAAAACTATTCCAACACCAAGCTACTCAAGGAGCAATAACAAGGTTCCCCGGAAAAGAATTGAGCATTGCAACCCAAGTCTTCCAATAGCGAGCCTAGACAAAATGGTTTAGTGTTTCACCACTATCCATCCCATAACTCACCACTTGTAAGACCACCATCTCCAACATGCACCAAGGTAGGGACTCTTGATTGCATAATGTGAACACAAGCAATGAGTTAACACCTCGTTGCAAATCATCTCTCCAAGAAGAGAAAATGATTTACGTATTTGATCCTCCGTCCTCGATGACTCTCTTTTCGGTCTCATCTTTGACCAAACCTCAAGCTTGCTTTCGCACTGCCTTCAGCTCAATCGAAGAAAAGTTTATGAGAGAGCACGGCAATGATTACTTGAACCAATAGACTATTCCCTACAATCTTGATTGATCCAATTATAATCATGCTTAGGAAGGATCCACTAGTGCCGTGCTAAACAGCTACGGACCAGCCTATTTGCCACTCATAGCAAACCCAGGGAGTTTGCTTTCACCCATGGTACATGGAACAACTCATGGAACCACCGATAGGCTAACATTAATCCTGCCAACTCAAAGTGTATTCTTGAGTTGCTAATGTGCCTCTCTCACGAGCCCAAGCTTAAACTCGTGCTACCGGAACAACTCAAATCCATCCTATGAGCCCAAGCGCAAGCTCACATCATAAGGTACAATAAGGTAACAATATCCATACCCAAGGAACCAATGCGAAGTCTTTGCACCAAAAGCGTGTACCCACTCGGATCATCGTTTTCATCTCTGCG
>NW_003314486.1:0-1206 GCF_000143415.4 Selaginella moellendorffii | reverse complement strand
GCAACAAGACTAGTTGCCCAATCTCATTGAATAGTACTCGCTGAGACTCATCCTCTGATACCAAATGTAGCGCACGTGGTTTTTACCCTTTATCCTATGGTGATTTACCATAGGATAACACCACGAAGCGGAACCTAAACCCTCTTTGTGCCACGTGACAGATGCCACGTGTCACATACCACGTGTCCGTGCCACGTGTCCATAGGAACCCGAGGTTCAGGGCCTTGGGCCACTGAACGAAGGAACGGTGCCAAACTCCCAAGCGTGACGCCGAGGAGTGATGGAACCGGACCACGGAGCAACTCCCGAGCATACAGCCCAAGGAGCGAAGGGACAGGAGCCCGGAGCGACTTGGAACAATCCTGGAGCAACCAGCATCCCAATGCCAGGACCAGCACGCAAAACGGAGCCAAACGGAGTCTAGCGCTATTTCGGCATACCGGTGGCCTAACGCGAGGATATGGGTACTCCACCAACTAGCATGGAATGGAACTTGGGCTTAGACCCAAGCCGGACGCAGAACAAGGACAGGCACGCAAGCGGGAGCTAGACTATGCCTCAGGTTGGTCGGCCATGCCCGACCTACCCACTATCCCTACTATACATTTGGAACCCCCCATAGCCCCCCCCCCCCTTGAGGAACACACGCTTTGGGCTTTCACCCCAAGCCTCCCTTAGTATCAGGAGTTAGTTTCTGGGACAAACTCGAAACTTACTAAATATGGAATGTCCTTAGATTGCGAATTTGGACACGGGACGAACACCATTGTGTTCAGGCCGATTTCTACATTCCGTAGATATGCCAAATGAGCAAATCTGGACACTTTCCATAAATAGCATTTGGGACCGAAATGAGACTAACACAAAGGGCATGATAGCGAGGGTGTTTGGCAGACACGGTAAGCTATCATGTAGCATTATTGAGGGACTAATCTCAATACGCGAGGGTTCTTGTCAAGCCAGTGCAAGACAGAGCAAAAGAGAACTAAAAGCCAGGCCGAGTATGCTCAGCTAGAAACACATAGGAGTTCCTACCTTATGTCCATCTGGCTAAGTACAGATGCTAAGCCCAGTAAGCTAACACTGGACAAGAGGGGCTAATAAAGGGAACCAGCAATACCGACCTCCTGCCATCGTGGCAGTAAGGTAAGAGTGTCCGTAAGGACTAGCCGACAGGTAACTTTCGCCGTAAGTCCAAACCCGCTA
>NW_003314485.1:14905-37778 GCF_000143415.4 Selaginella moellendorffii | reverse complement strand
AAAATAAAACGCTTTGAAGAGGGGGGCAGACGGAAGGTCAGCTACGAAGGGCGTTATATCGCCAACCTGAGCTTGTTTTTTCCTTTGCATTTCTTGTAGTTTACAATCTATTTTGCACATCTTTAACTTACAAACTTTTCTTGTGAGAGCAGATATAAATCAAACTTGACTGCTTGAAACTTCCAAAAAGGGACTTGAACTTCAAATGCCACAGGTTTGCTTTACATTACAAGTTAGATGTTTTAATAGTTTTGCTTTTTATTTTAGAGGAAGCGCCGAGGCCAACCTCAATGGTCTCGATCTCCAGGAAAAGGCAGCCGCCTTGATCGCTGTGGGCTTGGCCGATTGAGTGGAGATTCATCTCAAGTATCTAATGAAGTTTCGGCTAGTCATGCTGGAGGCAACGATGAGTATAACAATGACGTGGATGTTGAGATGAACACTCAAATCGATGTTGGTGTTATTGAGGCTGTTGGTACTGGTGTTCCTGAGGCTGCGGGTACTGGTGGTGGGGTACTTGCATCTGATGTTGGCGGTGGTGGGGGTGCTATGCCTTCGGTTGCTGAGGCTGCTCGCGGCCAGGTCAATGAACCAGCTGAGGACGTTATTGGTAGCGTTGTAGGTGGATCTACTACAGAGGCTACTGGGGGCATGGTAGCTGCTCCTACTGCTCCTCAGGCTGGTGGTGCAGGGGGAGCTAATGGTGGTGAGGGATTATGCATGCATGATTCTGACACCATCTTGAATGATCGTGTTCGGGACACAATTATCCAAGCTCAAGAACGGACAGTCAGTAAAGTGTTACAGGAAATGGCGTGGAATGGCCCTCATCGATTTCTAGTTCCTTTGTGCCGATTGGTTCAAAGCCATTGGGTGCGCTCAGCTTACGACCTCAACATGGCTATCTACAGCTCCTTTGCCGAGGTCGGGTTTGGGAGCACAGCTGGTACCTTCATCGTTTCACCAACTTTCCCTGGAACCGGCCGGACAGAGTCAGTGACTACTGAACTTGAGGAAAAATGGGATCCTATATGGCTGCGAAAGTCTCGTGAGTTTGATGGATTCTTAGGACAACATGTGGAGACAGCAGGGTTCATTGGAAAGCTCTTTTGGGTGATCGATGGAAACCATAGGTGGCTGGCATTTTGGAAGTGCATTCAAGAGAAGTTCCGAGATGACGAAGAACGACACATTAGTGTTCCAGTCACACTTGTCGAACCAATGACTCGAGAGCACACTGTGAAGCTCAACATGGCATGCCATAAGATCAACATGTAAGAATTTATTTTTTGTAAACTTAGCTAATATCGTGTTTTTGCAGGCTAAACCAATTTGCGTTTCAAGCTCATACATTGGTACATGACATTGAGCACCTTCGGTTTATGGGCATGCTCTCGCTAGAGGAGGTCCAAACGTTGTACAATCGTGAGGTATTTGAAGCAATTCGAGTGAAGCTAGGAGCTAGGAAAGGCCAAGAATTGCAGACTTGGTACCAACTGCCACTTGATTTTCTAGTTGCTGTCTGGGCGAAGGTAAATTATTATTGAAGTATGTATCAACTTACATAATGTTTCTTGCAGCCCATAATCAAAGGAGAAAGAGCGTCATTCTTTAAAAATGCTCGAGGGGACGAGCAGCAGAAGGAGATGGAGTGGCATGCGATTGAGCAGCGAATTTTGAATACGAAGAGAACAAAGGTGAAAAAGTTGCTCTCGATTGCAGACATACGACGCGGGCAGGAATGGCTTGATAGCATTGCCGAGATTTGTTCTCGCGTTCGTAAGTTCTTATAAAATTTGTGAAACATTTCATAACTCTTTGTGTGTGTAGGAACTGGTAAAGCACCGGAGGAACTCATTTACAACATCTCTAAGAGTAAAATGTCCTTTGCTGAACAAAGTGTCTGCTTGGAACTTCTCAACACTTGGCTGCGAAATAACGAAAAACGCTGCGAGATAAGGATGGAGAAGGTGATGAAGGAGAAGGCGTACATTTCTCAGAGTATTGCCGCTGGTGAGGAGATGCTACAAGTCTGGGATGAGAAGTTTCTTTCCAGCACCCGCACAGGTATCACTCTCGAAGAATATATTCGTGCTTGTCTTGCGGAGCTAGGGAATGGTTGGCTTCCACGTGGTGGGACGAGTTCGGCTGAGTTCAAGAACCAACCAGGACAACCATTTCTTGCGAGGCGCATGGTTTACAGGTATTTTTTCAATTCTCATTTATATATTGGTATTTATATTTTTGTTTTACTTTGTAGATATTTAAAATATAGCCCCGGCGCACCGGTATACACAACCGGTGTTTTGCAGAAGCTCCTGACTAGAGGCAAGAAGCTTGGGATGTATGAGCCAGAGTTCTACTGTCCTTGTACACATGAGAGGGAGCTATGCCCGTGGTACCTTGAACTCGTGGAGCAGATGCCAACATCGGACTTCGAGCTAGATCTCTACCTTGAATGTCATCCAGGTTCACTTGAAACTCAGCACTTAGCTAGGAAATATTAACCTTGAGTTATATTCTTATTTTCCAGAGGCTCTTTCTGACTGTGATACCGACATTGTTGAAGTTCAACAACTAAACCTAGAAGTCAGCACTCAGGAAACCATGCCAAATCCAAATACTGTTGAACCAGAGGAAATTGTACAGGAAATTCCAGCACAAGAGATTCCAGTACCTGCTCCTCGCAACCCCCGAAGGGGCCGTCATGAAACCTTTCATGAGAGTAAGGACTTTGATTTGGAACATTCTTTTATTCATTCTTGACTTCACTTTTTTTTTTATAGATGTTGCAGAGAGCAGCCATCAGTCTTTTCGGCGGACTAAGACATTCTTCCCATCCCTCCCTACGGCTACAGATGACGACCTAGAAGAGCTCTCCTCTGCAGCGATGCATAAACAGGTTAGTAAGCATGAATTTTATCTTCAACTTTTTAGTTCTAATAATTGATTTTCAGGTTCGCCCTCTATCCCCAACGGCCAGTGTTGGGGAAGTTGCTATTCTCATTGGGGATTACACACAGCTTTTAGATGCTACTAGTCGGGAGCTCTACATGCTTGATCGGTGGATCCATGGTTTGGGTCAGCTCACACCTTATGGGAAGATCGATTTCATCTTTTTTGATCTTCCCGATGGGATGGCACCACCACAGGGGGATACTCCGTCATGGAATGTGTTGCAGGCCCAACACATTTCCCAAGCCTTAAAGGTTGCGAGCAGCTTTATGACATACGAGGGTGTGGTTGTCATGATCCTTCCTCGCTCTCTAATGTGGGAAGGCCTTCTCGCACACTTGGCTGACAACGATGATGGATTTGTTGAGTTTTCATCTGGCTGCCTTCTTTCGAGTATGGCGGTGGACACAAAAGGCACTAGCAGGCAGACGCGAAAGGTGTGTGACTTCTTTATCTATAAATTAACTCTATTCTATTTTTTTTTTCCAGATTTATTCCTGGAACTACCATGCTCTATGCCACATTGGGAACCGGCGTAATGCCACACGAGCTGACGAGCGTGCTGCTCTTGCTTTACCAGGATATGACAGCTCTACAGACATCATCCCAAATGTGATTGACTCGGACGTTCTTCACCCAGCGTTCCCTGGTTATCGACATCGTTCGGTCACGGCCATGCAAATCTTGTTGGAGTTATTTTGTCCGCCAAAGGGGATTGTGCTTGATGCTACAGCAGGATTTGGATCAATGGTGCAGGCAGCAAAAGAGACAGGCCGAGCGGTTTTTGCACTTGAGAAGGAGGGTGCCTTTGAGGACATTCTTAGGAGATTTTGCGACAGGTGATGTTAGTGCTTGAAATAATCTATAATATTTATTCTCAAATGTTTCTATTTTATTAGGTCTACACTTATCACACACAGTGTTTCAGTCCACACGCTTGATCTTGATGATATGGATGATCATATGGACCAAAGTCAATTCCACTTACCTATTTATGCTGAACGTATGGCACAACATTACATACAACACGAGCCTATAGTGAAGGAGCATTCCACTATACCCATTTCTACTTTTCTGGATATGGAAGCAGAAGAAGATTGAATATATTCTGATTTTAATATAAATTATATTGTTTAATATATTATTTTCTTTTTTTGTAGACTAAAAGATTAGTTCATGTCGAACCAATAATCTACATGAGCTTATGGAATACCTTAAACACCTAGATTTTATGTTAAAAATTCTTGGTTCAGGACGAACTAAGGTAGTGCCATTAAACTTTCGCTAGTTAGGGGATTGTATTGACTTCCGTTGACTTTCGTTGACTTTCATTGACTTGAGCTCAGCTCGTGAGCTCAGCTCAAAAACTACCCAGCCCCCCGTGCCAGGGTGTGATACCTGGCTGCCGATACAAAATGCCATGCGATCCATCCCTACTTTCCCGCCGTACCGGATATGGGCTGATGCGTGGTTTTCCAGGATTTCTGGCTACCCGAGATGACGGAGTACGCGAACACTGATGATTTTGTGGCTCCCGTCCCGGCAGTGCAGTACTTCTTACTGCTCTTAGCCGCAAGGAAACCTGAGCGCTTACGCGAGATCTTTGCATATGAGAAAAAGATTGCGGACAAGCTGCTCACGGTGCCGGAATCAGAGGCGGTTGGCGAGAACAAGCGATACCTCTGCCTCTTCCAGCAGGTTGAAACCAAAGAATGGTGGTGCCTAGTCTGGACACTCCTTACCGATCGAGTCAATGATAATCAGGCTCTACTACGATGGTGGATGGCGGACATGGAAAAAGAACTTGTTAATTTCTCCTCCGCCGAACCAAGGATTACTTGGAAAATGCTCCAATGGTCCCAAGAGTACAACCGGGTTACAAGGTATAAAGGCTCATATGGGAAGGGTATTGATCTGGGGAAACCACAGATTGACCTTAGTAATGGTTTTGAGTTCTTGAGCCAGAGTGCACGGACGCTCATGATTGGACTCATCCTGTCACAGCCGGATACTCTGGAAGGAGCAAATGTGGACCACATCGACAATGGTCGTATCATGTTTGACCCATTGGAGAATTTGAGTGGATGGAAATTTCCCTTCGCCACCACATGAGTTCTCGATGCAGCCTCCCACCGCCTTCCAGAACCACATAAGTTCTGGACACTCACGAATCCTTTAGGATGGACATCTCCCTTGGAGGCATCCGACTGGATCCAGATGGCGGCTTTGTTACGACCGGATGCAGTACAGTGGGCAAAACAGACACTGGAAGCATCATACATGCAACGCTGGGGAACTATGCTTACAAACCGGCTATCCCGTTCCAAAAGACTGCGGATGAGGTTTTCAAGCAGGCTGCTTTCCATGGACGCTGTGATGGTGATGCCTTTTTGAATACAAAAAGCTGGAACCTATCACAAGGAGATCAACGTACATGGAATCAGCTTCGCCTGTACTGTCGCTACGATTGCCAGGGATGTGAAGGAGGAATTGTCTGGCTTGACTCCTTGTTCTGGTACATGCTTAACAACCTGGACAAGTACTGGCCAGACTCAAGCTTGACATCGTCAGACCGCCTCGCCATCTTCCTGTCCCTACTCACGGCTAATCCGCAAGTGATCCTCCAGATTTCAAATCCGAGAATGGATGCAAGCAGCCGCTATTGAGCTGGCGAAAAAACCAGCCAACCCGGATCTGGAGTTCATCCCACATGGACAGACTAAGATGAACATATGTAAGTTCATCCCTGTCCAGCAGTACAGATCCCCAACGTCTTCACGACGAGACGGTAGCGAAAGCAATGGAGCTTTCTCACCTACACCGTCCTCACAACGCACGCTGGCAAGGTCTCGAGGCTTACCACCGAATGGGAAACGTGATCGTCCCGACGGACAAACATCCACGGGACTCACATCACAGGAGACGGGCACACCACCTTCAATCTCCAAAACGTCTGAGGCCAATGCAAGCTCGAACAAACAAAGGCTACGCAAAAGGCTTGGTGCAAGAAAGCAGCGATAAATAAATTTCTGTTTTCTCCTTCCATGATTGGTAGCTAATGAAAGTGCTCTCGTGATTGCTTCCACAGTGTACCTTACACTACATCCATCATTTGGCCGGACGAAAATGGCTGGTCAAAGAGGGAACGGAGTGCGAACGAAAATTCATACACCTCCGATACATTAGTGCCGGATTCGAGAGGATCAGTATCCGCACTCTCATGAGGGAGTGCCTGGAAATGATTGGCCTAGACGCGGAACTCCTGGATCCCATCGTTTTTGGCTGGAGGTATGAACCCCAGATCAAACACGACTTCTATAAACCCAAAGAGGTTTTCTGTAACTGGGACACTCTTGAACCACTGGTTTGCGAATGCAAACGATGGCCATGGGTGACTTACCTCGACGAGACTGGACATGTGCGTACATTGGATCCAAAGATCCTTGGCTCACGCATACTCACGAATGTCATCGAGAAAGGTCTCAATCACATCACCCCGAAACCACTCCAGACAGCAAAAATCATTGCCAAAGTCTGTGATGCTTGGGATCGGATTGCCAGTATAATTCCCGATGTCTACATCTGCAACTGGCCAAGCAATGAAGCTGCTGTTAAACAGCATATTAACTACCAGGTTCGAATGGCAGTACAAAATTGCTAGACCACCCCGACGGTTGATGTGATGACCACCCCCGAGGCAAGACGGCAACTGGAGTGGGTACATAAACACTTATATATCAGTGGCGCAGATAAAGCAGCCAACACACCCACCTTCTTTTGCAAAATGTTAGCCCGCGAAGAAGCGCTTGCGCGGATGAATAGCGACGACTTCTCACTTGTAGTCTCAGACAATAATGTCCCTGAGACGCCTGAGCAAGTTATAAAACAACTGCTCGGTGAACCGCCCTTACAGGAATTCCCACCGCAACAACCAGATCTCCCTTACCTCATGGGAATCTATAAAGCGCATAAGAATAAAATGCGCTGGTTAACAAATGCAGATGGATGTGTCTTCTCTGAAATCACTATCTGCCTAACGGCTATCCTCAAAGGGATACAGGAGGCACTACAAAACATAGCTGATGATTTCTATGCACGGGCAAAATTCTTTGGAGGAAAAACGAACACGTGCTGGATCCTTGGATCCACACAGGAGTTCGTGATTAATCTTCCCGATAGGATCACCACGATCTATACGGGAGATATCACGAAGTGCTATGAGGCCATCCCCCTCGAGGGCGATCAAGGACTCACGATGGCCATGACAAACCTTGTCAATTTGGCGTTCGCGCACCAAAACCACCTCCATAAAGACCTTTTTCTGATTCAAAAGAAAAACGGCGAGTTTGAGGCCGAATGGAAACCTCTACGCCGCTCATTAGTAAAGGCTACCAGAATGGATCCAATGAAGGTCATCGAGCTAAATCACTTTATCATCCGGAACACATATGTCCGTCTTGGTAACAGAGTATGGAGACAAGTCCGAGGGATTCCTATGGGCTTCTCGTGCTCGCCCTTGTGGTGTAACCTGTACCTATTCTACTTTGAGTATAACTTTATCACTCGACTCGCTCGTTTAGGCTGGTACGATCTGCTGCGCCTATTCGAACACACTTTCCGGTACATGGACGATCTGGTGTCAATGAATAACCCCATGATCCTCCACTTCCTTGACCCTGATCAAGTCGAATCTGAAGGAAATCCGTTCTGGATATATCTATTACGATTCCTTGCCATGCAAAATGAGATGGATAATCCACTCATAGGCACGGACGGCTCGCTCATGAATCTGTCTGCTCACTTCTTGAGCCTTCAGATCCAGGTCATACGGGTTGATGGTACTTTCTTAACCACAAAATATGACAAGCGTCGATCACTTCCATTCAAAGTCTCGCTGTACATTCATCGAGACTCAAACCGACCCATCGCAAACTCATCCAAAGTAATCCTGGGGCAAGTCTTTGCGCTTTTCTATCTGATTAACACCGCCAGTGGCATCATCCTTGAGATTGATAATCTCGTTGAATGCTTTGTGGAAAAAGGATTCCATCGCTATGCATTGAGACGACTCATCCTTAGTGGTCTGGATCGTATCATTCTCACCAGCCCCCTGACACCGGTGCAAGCAGTCATAGAAATTCTCTTTGACATCTGGAGAGAGCCGGCCAATCGCCCACCACAGCTCGACGACTCAGCAAACTCAAGCTGAGCACCAGGAACTCTGTCTTCTAGACAGGATTATCCATCACTTTGGCATCATATCGAAACATAATAGATTTGATATCTATGCCTCTTTGGACTGTGAACAACAAAAGAATTAGTTCCCCCAAACTTACCATGCAGTCCTTGGTTACGCACTGAACTAAGATGTGTGGGCGTACCATTGACTATAACTGTGTTTTGATTAGAAAATAAAAATACAACACAAGTTGCTGCTCTCTCATTCTGAGACAGATCCCATGCACAAAAAAGGGCCTTCTTTAAATTTTTTTTTTAAAGAAACCTTACTTACAGAAAACTCTGTTTCCCCATAGATAAACTAATGGGATACATGAGTAGACGTGGCATGGTAAAAAACAAAACCTTGGATTCCTCACAGAATCTCGCGCGAAGAAACACGCTGTACGGATAGGCAAACCTAATTACAAGCTGTAGCTATTCGACTTCATGGCTGCGGGCGCTGGAATTTCTCACACCGAAAGGTATGAAGCGACGGGGAAAACCCTAACGTTAGGGTTTCTCGCTTGTATCTGCCGCCGCCGCATTCTCCAGGAGCGCACCCACAAGCAGAGCAAGCTTGGGCCGCTGCAAGGCTGTGCGCTAGCACAACCACGCACACTTCCCGCCCACTCCAGGATCAACAGCCGCTTCGTTGTGCACCGCAAGAATGAGCAGCGCCAATGAAGTGTTTGTCTGGGAATAGCTCAAAACGAGCTTACACCCACCACTAAGGTCGCAAGGAATCTCACTACCGCATTCCTGGCCACGCAAAAACGGGTACAAACGATTCATTTTTTTGCGTCTTTTCACCCTTGGCCCGTAGGAATCTCTCTCGGCCAGAGCGCTGGAACTAAATACCACAGCGACACAAGGGGCTCTCACTGACTCTGCCCAGGTAGTGCTTGTGATATCGACTGTTCCAGCTTCTAATCATCCGCTTAGAAAAAAGACAGGATGACAGCGACTGGTCCAGACGGCGAGATCCATGAGTCAACAGATAGCAATCAGGTTGAGCATGCTCCTTAGCTCTAATCGTTGGAAGTCACTTCTGATGTGCGGCCCGGGCATGTACCTGAGTACATTGGCTCGCGAGCATCAGTCGTGCAAATCTCAGTTCAGTTTTGAAACCTAGCTTCATACTTTCACAAAATGAGAGATAGAGCTAGTGGAGATTGCATTACTAATCCTCGTCTTCCATGATAAAGGTACCCCCCGGACACCCAAACCGTAGGAGGTGACATAGGAATTGTTTAGGGAAATCGTTTTGGTCGTGGTCGGTACTGGGTTACCTGGCGGATGATCCTATGCCTCGGACGAATGTACCGAAAATGGCCTAGTCGATCTGCTTAACCAAATTTACTTTCATCAATTTTCAAAATTCTTCCTAGACCACCAATCTTTTGACTACCTTGTTGTAATGTGATAACATAAATATCATGACAAAAGTTGTACCAATTTGTTATCATGTGCTCACTTTTAATACTACACTCAATACGAGCTTGATCTTGTAGCATTTTAATGCATTAACAAAAATTTGAGCAAATGTGAGATTACTATTTGTAAATCAAGTATTAGTTCTAAAAGATTTTGTGGTATTGCAATTTCACTTCAAACCATCTTTACAACCTCGATTATCAGATTGATATCTCATTGATAGATGACATCTTTCACATTCTCTCTCTTTTGAAAGAAGACCAACCATAATACAAAAAATAAAAGAATTTAATTTACTATTAGTTCTCTGAATAAGATCAGAAAAAGAAAGAATACTATCTTGAACATGATTTATATATTCCAATTTAACTATATTACGAAAGAGAATGAATAAAATTATAAAGATATATAAGAAACACAAACATAAAACACAATGCATTCATTCACTGGCTAATTATAAAATTATAGTCATTAACATATCTGTTAACAATATCTACTAATTAAAATTTAACATTACTAATTTAGAGTTAGTCATTAAACATTTAAGGTGCAGCACTAAGCGCACCATAGAGGGAGCAGGATGTTGGATTATGCATTTCTTCCACCCACTGTATCCCATCAAACTCTTGTGCCTTATCCTATTTGTCCCCAACAGCCAATCCTTTGTCAATCTAAACCTGTGCTAGGCCGGGAAACCATTGAGTGACATCCCCTTCATGGATTTGCATGATTCCAAACCCCCTAGCTGCTTTCGCTATATGTTGCCACATCTCCTTGGCCACATTGCATTTCAAGAGAAGATGCACCACTGTCTTTAACGTTCTGCACTCCAAGCACTCTTTTGCTTGAAACTACTGTCCTACTGGCAGTCCATTTGTTGATGCAAGCTAGGACGTGATCTTGGATTGCTAACTTCTATATATTTTTATGAATAACAATATAAAAATTTAATTTAGTATTAGTATTAGACACAAGGACTTCATGGATATCATGCTGCAAAACCTAGAGCACAGAGGAGCAGCCAGGGAGGATTTCATCAAGGCAGTAGCCCTTGTATGTTTCCCCACATAACTTGTTTTGGTCACCAATCTCAAAACCATTTTGATCTGCAGGAACTCACCATTATGGGGACTGATACAAGCACTTGCATTGTCGAATGAACCCTTCTGGAGCTCTTCACAACCCCGAGTCCTGAGTAAGCTCAAGGAAGAGCTCGATGCAGTGGTGGGATCAAGCAGTCACATGATCGAGAAGCCCGATTTCCAGAACCTGGACTACCTCAACGCGGTGATCAAGGAAGCTTTTCGTCTCCATCCACCTCTGCCGCTCCTCAGTCCTCACATGTCGACTCAGACTTGCACCATAGCCGGATTTCACGTCCCAAAGAATGCCTTCACGTTTGTCAATGTATACTCAATCCGAAGAGAGCGAGGGGTATGGGAAAGGGCAGATGAGTTTTGGCAGGAGAGGTTTCTTGTTAAGTCCGTGGATGTTCAAGGCCAGGACTTTGAGTTGCTTCCATTCGGATCCGGGCGACGGGCTTGTGCGGGAATGCAGCTGGGCTTGAAGACTGTCCAGCTTTTGGTGTCCAATTTGGTCCATGCTTTTGACTGGAGCTTTGTTCCAGGCAAACCGAGTGAAGACTACCTCCTTCGAGAATGTCATGGCACTATTAACTGGATCAAGACCCCATTACAAGTTTGTGTCGTTCCTAGGACCAGTTCCTAGGACCAATCATTGTAGCAGGCACTGGCCAGTTTTGGATTGCATCCAATTTCGTTGGGTCTGGTTTCATCTGCCCAACTATGATCCAGAAGCTGAGGTATTCCTGGAAAATGAACATGTTGCGAGATCGACTATGAGTGCAAAATCTCCAGCTGCTGTAAGACAATGTCCCATGTACACCAGAATGAAGAACATGGAGGAAGAGAAGAAGCAGCAAGAATGAAAGGAAAGGGAAGAGCAAGAGAGAGGTTATATGTTCTTTACTAGTTTTCCTTATCCTTTTACACAATTTCACAGCAATGCTCATCACAGATAAGCATGAAGTAATTAAGAATGGTTATAAGCTTATGTAATATATAAGTAGCATTTAGACAACCACTCACTATTGTATGCATTTGCATTGAATTAACCATCTTTTCTCCCACTTATGACTATTTGTGCAAAGTAGAATTGAGAGAGTGACATATGTTTATCCTTACTCATGCGATGTACCTCTTTGGCTTTAGTAATATGCAAGCATTTCTTTTTCCAAGTATATTTAAAGAAATTGAGTAAGGTTTTTTCTGCCTATACTTGTGTTCTTGCCTCTGCCTGCAAAACAGTGATAAACAAACAGAAACAAGAACGTAGAGAAGAAGAAAATGAAGAGAAGAATGAGAAGAGAATAAAAAAGAACTCAACCTCGAACCTAAGCTCTTTCAGGCTCGGATGGCTATAGAAGGCTGACAATAGTTGGCCATTCAAAGCATTGTGATCTAGGTATCTATGAGAAAAAAAAGCTTTTGTGTGAGAAGAATTTATAGAGGCATAAAGACCACATAGGTACATTAGCTTTAGTATGCTTTTAAGTGCCTATGGTACTGGACCTGTAAGCTTGTTGTATGACAAGTACCTGCATAAGCACGAAGGGAATCAGCAAGTGAGGACAACTAGCATTGAGCTTACAAGACTTCTAGATTGCACAAGTACGAAAGTTCTGCTGGTATTCCTCTAGTGAGGTAATTGTTTAGATACCTGCAGGGACATCTAACTTAAGACTCTAAGCACAAATAAAGAAAAACTTACAAATTTCATAGAGATGGAAATGCCTCTTGAGCATGATTCTGTTTGCTTCTTAGCTGTTCTTTGATGGTTCCCATAAGATGATTGTTGCTGTTCTTCACTGTAACATTTCAACATTTGTATGGAATCACTATGTTCTTCACTAGATTCTAAGTTGAATTTGCTACCCATGCTGTGATGGCACGTAAGGAAATTGGTAGGATCAACCTTGTGCTTGATGTGGTATAGGTGAGGATAGTTCTTCCTAAAGGATTGCTGCCAATTGGGCTCGTTGTAATCAGCCTCATTCACATAAGTCCTGGGGCTTGGTGATGAAGAGCTTGTTCACCTGTGACACTAGATTCATAGCAGCCCTCATCTCTGCCACCATCACACTGTCCTGCCAAGTCAGGGGCAATACAAGCAGCCACAGTCCATTACGATATGCTGGATTCATAGCACTGTCTTGAGGTTCTCCCAGTTTCCCACCCCCCAGGATTGCATACGTATCTGGAACTTGCAGCTCGGTCATGACATGCATCATGGCCTTTGGGAGGAGGTCTTGTTCATGGTTGAAGAGCGATCTTGGGATCAGCCTCATTGCAAAGACATCCCTATACTAAAACTGCAAGTGCCAGTCCCAATATGAGGCATACGTCTCCAAGCTTCATTGATCCAGAAGTTGTTCTCTTGTGCATATGATAGGACCAAGGTGGCAGAAGCATATGAGATGTTCCAGTTGGGCAGCTGAGTAAGGTTTTTTCTGCCTATACTTGTGTTCTTACCCCTGCCTGCAAAATAGTGATAAACAAATAGAGACAAAAATATAAAAAAGAGAAGAAGAGAAAAAGAATAGAAAAGAACTCAGCTTCGAACCCAAAAAGTGTGAGTAAGGACAAGCATGTCACTCTCTCAACTCAACAGTCATAGATGGGAAAAAAGATGGTTAATTTAATGCAAATGTATATAACAGTGAGTGGGGTTTTTTTTCCAATACATCTAAATGTTATTTATATACTACATAAATTTATAAGTATTCCTAACTACTTCACACTTATCTATGACAAGCGTTGCCTAGGTCGGGTCTTTCTTTTTTGGATGTCTAAGCTTAGATGTAACTCCATTTTGCTTAAGTGCTCTGTATAGGAAGATACATAAGCTAAAACATTTATCTCTTCATCACTCCCCTATGACAAAGTTATTGTCTACCTTTAGGTAGTCGGATTCTCCAAATCTTGCTCCAAGTTGTTGAGCTTAGTCTTTATAGTGACAAGCTCAACAATTTAGCGTAGATCGTTAAGTTCCTAACACATGATCTAATTTTCTTGGTTGAGCATTGTGATACACTTTGCATCGGTGGATGTGGAAGCTAGTATCATACTCTTGAGTTTTTGGATTATGTGGCACTAATGATTTTGCTCACCCATGACTTTTACTCCACAAAATTTTGTTGCTTATCAATCTAGATTCGGGATTAATCCAATGTTTATTAGCCAAATTATCAGCAAGTGTATTTTTGCTTATGGGTATCCAAGCTTTATTGTGAACTGTTATAATTCCTACAATAACTTATTTGCTTAAGATTACATAAGATTTTAGTAATTGTCTAATAGGTAGAATTTTATAAATCCTTTGCAGACTATAATACTCAAAATTTGTGTCTAGCTCGGATAAGTAGACTATCTCTCTATCTAGGAAGAATCTTGGTATTATTTTCTTTTTGTATAGGTAATTCCATAGATATAAATTTTGCTTACACTGTGTACCTACAAAGTAATCTAGGTGTATTATCACACTTTTTTTGACAATAATAAAAGTACTAGGAGTTAGACTTTTGTATACCTTAAGCAAAATATTGTTAAGTATCTCACTCGATAATTCATTGAGTTGTTTAAGCAATTTAGTTAAATTTATCATTTATTGGCTTTGTTAGGTATACAAGATAGTTTAGTTTTTGCTTTCTTATACTTTTGCTTAGTCACATAAAGCGGGGATCAATCAACTTCTGTCTGGGTCTATAAGAAAAATGTATCTTCTAATAGTGTGGTGGATCGTTGGTAAACATCCTTATTTTGTCTACCCCAATTCCTCCATTCAACTTTTATTAGGACTGTGGAAGGTTGTCTCTCCACTTAAGTGTGTAGGAAGACCTTTCCTTTCTGCCCATGTAATGTGGTTAAAATTAATTCAATGCAAGGTCTTTGGTGCATGATAGCTAATTCTATAGTAACTTGCCTATTTCATAGTGGGTCTTACCCTTTGGCTTATAGCTAACCTTGCCCTTACAACTGTGGAATTAGAAAGAGTGGCCTATTGCTCTTGGTAGATTTTAGGTAAACCTATTTTAAATGGATAACACTAGGGACTAATTTGAATGGGGGCATGAGGACCATTCCTTGAAATTGCTTTGTAGAATCAACACAAAAGTAAAATTATTTAATGCATGATAACCTATTCTAGATCAATTTATTTATGGAATGACATTAGGTAGCTTTTAAAATATATAATAGTTAATTTGTGGAAAACTTTGCTTTAGATCTAGACAAAAATTGCTTTTCAAGGAAAATTTCTCTCTAGCCTCTTTGCCAATATGCAATAATGGTCAATACAAGTCTTTACTCAAGCTTGTTTGATAGATTTTTGAGTTTTTTTTATCGCAAATGTGACTTTGGGTATCGAAAGTTACTTGTTGGCTGTCCTTTCAGATATTCTTTCTTTACTGCCACGACGGCAAGAGGTCGGTATTGCTAGACCCTTTATTAGTCTCTGCCTAAGCTAGTTGAGAAACTAATCATCACATGTGCACTTAGACTGGAAGGGCACTAAAGAAGGAAATCCTTAGTTGTCATTTGTCAAGCAGACTTGACATGGTGATGAGAAACTCATGATGTTGACTTGCACTTGTTAGTGTTAGGAACCTCCATGATATTGAAATTGGTCCCTCAATATTCACTAAATGATAGCTTACAGTATCTGTCAAACACCCTCACTATCATGCCCTTTGTGTTAGTTTCATTCTAGTCCCAAATGCTATTTATGGAAAGTGTCTAGATTTGTTTTGAGTTTGTCCCAAAGATTAACTCCTGATACTAAAGGAGGCTTGGGGTGAAAGCCCAAGGCATGTGTTCCTTGGGGGGGGGGGGGCACTGTGGGGGGTTCCAAATGTATAGTAGGGATAATGGGTAGATTAGGCATGGCCGATCAACTTGAGGCATAGTCTGCTTGCATGCCTGTCCTTGTTTTGCATCCGACTTGGGTTTAAACCCAAGTTCCACACCATGCTAGCTGGTGGAATACCTATGTCCTTGCGTTAGGCCACCAGTATGCCGAAATAGCGTTAGACTTCGTTTGGCTCCATTTTGCATGCTAGTCCTGGCATTGGGATGTTGAATACTAAGACTGTTCCAAGTTGCTTCGTGCTCTTGTCCCTTCGCTCCTTGGGGTGTATGTTCGGAAGTCGTTCCGTGCTCTAGTACCATCTCTCCTTACCTCCATGCTTGGGAGTTTGGCACCGTTCCTTCATTAAGTGGCCCAAGGCCCTAAAACTTAGGTTCCACACCACTATTCTTTGGACACGTGGCATGTGACATGTGGCATATGATACGTGGCACATGGAGGGTTTACGTTCCACTTTGTGGTTATCCTGTGGTAAATCACCATAGGATAAAGGGTAAAAACCATATGCGCTATATTTGGTATCAAAGGATGAGTCTCAGCGAGTACTATACAATGAGATTGGGCAACTAGTCTCGTTGTATACGCAGAGATGAAAACGATGATCCAAGTGGGTATATGTTTGGATGCAAAGGCTTCGCAATCGTTCCTTGGGTATGGATTTGGTTACCTTGTTGTACCTTATGATATGAGCTTGCTCTTGGGCTCATAAGATGGATTGAGTTGTTCCATTTTTGCACAAGTTTGCACTTGGGCTCGTGAGTGAGGCACATTAGCAACTCAATGTTACACTTTGAGTTGGCAGGATTAATGTTAGCCTATCAATGGTTCTATGAGTAGTTCCATGTACCATGGGTGAAAGTAACCTTTCCTCAGTTTGTTATGAGTGGCAAATAGGCTGGTCCATAGCTATTTAGTATGGCACTAGTGGATCCTTCCTAGGCATGATTAAAAGTGGATCAATCAAAGATTGTAAGGATTAGTCTATTGATTCAAGTACTCATTGCCGTGCTTTCTCATAAACTTTTCTTGGATTGGACTAAAGGTAATGTGAAAGCAAGCTTGAGGTTTGGTCGAAAGATAAGACTGAAAAGAGAGTCATAAGGGATGAAGGATCAAACATGTAAATCCTTTTCTCTTCTCGGAGAGATGATTCATAATAAGGTGCTAACTCATTGCTCGTGTTCACATCATGCAATCAAAAGTCCCTACCTTGATGCATGTTGGAAATGATGGTCTTGCAAATAGTGAGTCGTGGGATGGATAGTGGTGAAGCGCTATACCATTTTGTCTAGGCTTACTATTGGAAGACTTGGGTTGCAATGCTCAATTCTATTCCAGGGAACTTTGCTATTGCTCCTTGAATAATTTGGTGTTAGATTAGTTTTGAGTTTGGTCGGAAAGAGAGTGGCATGAGCTTGTCCGTGTTATGAACAAAAATTAGTGGTGTTGGGTGTTATAAATCTATATCGGTGGAGTGTGGCGTTTATGTTGCATTTTGTCGAATTAAGTTGACACTTGATACTCACATAAACCTTTGTAGTAGTGAATAGGTGTTATTTGTGATATTGCTCAATTGATGATCAAGTCATTGTGATTTTATATCATATCCATGTGATAATAAGCAATGTGTCCCTTCACTCCTTAGGCTGTATGCTTGGGAGTCATTTCGTGCTCCAATGCCATCGCTCCTTACCTCCATGCTTAGGAGCTTGGCACCGTTCCTTCATTCAGTGGCCCAAGGATCTAAAACTCAGGTTCCACACCACTGTCCTTTGGACACATGGCATGTGACACATGGCATATGATATGTGGCACATGGAGGGTTTAGGTTTTAATTCGTGGTTATCCTATGGTAAATCACCATAAGATAAAAGGTAAAAATCATGTGCGCTACATTTTTGAGCTCTTTTTAAACAAAACCCCTTTTTAAATATCTCAAAGCTTATTCTAGTTCTTTAGAGATCAAAGTGATGGTGTTAAGGCGTGGGCATGGAGAGACGGACATGGGGGATATGGATGCGTTCCATGCCTTCATATCAGGCTTGTAAACCTGGGCTCGCGGTGAGGTGATGCGTTGGAACCTGACCAACTATAAGGAAGCGTTGGATGCGGCCATCAAGGTGCATTTCAACGAAAATTCAAGAAGAGTTTCTCTAAGAATGAGTCCTTAGGGTTCCGGAAAGGCAAATCTGGTGGCCAGCGAGCAAATACGTGGGGAAGTCAAGCAAAAAGAGACAAACCCACGGATAAAAAGGTCAAGTTGGTTAGCAGCGTGGGAAACAACGTATGCTACAGTTGCGGTGAAGCGGAACACTTTTCAAGGGAATGTCCCTACTCGAAGAAGGACAAAGCCAATATGGCCATTAAGTCGGGTGAAATCCAAAATGAGGTATGTGATCTAGCCCCTAGCTCAAAGTTACTCATTACACGAGCAACTTTGGTAGAGAGTCGTTCGCGACATCTACTAGCCCTCTGAGGTAGCTTTGTTAAGATCCTTATTGACATGGGTGCTTCAGATAATTTTGTGGCTGCAGACATAGTCCGGCAAGCTGGACTAACGGTGTAGTGGCTGGGAGAACCAAGGACTATAGAGTTTGTTCAAGGTAGCCAAAGCACCAATGAGGTACTCCGACAAGCGAGAGTTGAAGTAAGGATATAGAAAGTAGACATGGATTTCACCGTGTTGGACATGGTGAGATTTGACGTGATCTTCGGGATGGATTAGTTTAATCAGTTCGTGGTAGCCTTGCATGGACAAGGTAGGAACCTTGTGGTACTAACGAATGCCCAAGGAAGAAGATCTAGAGTGGAGGCCTAGGATCTAAAGATAGGGCAATGCAAGGCGAAAAATTCCTGCTTAAACTTGGTGTCTATAAGAGGACAACTCACTAAAAGAACCAAGGTAGCATTTTTGTGCTTACTCTCAGTGAAGAGTGACAAAAGACGGGAACGGAAGAAGTACCTTTAGTGATCTAGCGGGTGTTGGACCAATTCCAGGATACCATGCCGGAGGAGCTACCAGCGGGGTTGCCCCCCATACGACTGATAGAACATAATATTGAGTTAGTCGAGGGTGCTGAGGCGGTGGTTCATCCCTCGTATCGTTTGAATGAAAAAGAACTCAAGGAGCTCAAGCACCAACTAGAGGAGTTGGTGGTATATTAGGTTGAGCAAGTCGCCGTATAGGACGCTGGTGTTATTTGTGAAAAAGAAAGATGGATCTATGCGCATGTGCATAGACTACCAGTTGCTCAACAAGTATACAAAGAAGAACAAGTACCCTTTGCCAAGGATTAAGGACCTGTTCGATTGGTTGGGAAAAACAAAATACTTTTCGAGGATTGACCTAAGGTCAGGATACTACCAGATCAGAGTAGCAAAGGAAGATGTCGAGAAGACAACTTGTTGAACAAGGTATGGGAGCTTTGAGTTTCTGGTGATGCCCTTCGAGCTATGCAATGCACCGGCAACGTTTTCAGCATTGATGAACCACATCTTTGTACCCTATTTGGATCACTTTGTGGTCGTCTATATTGACGACATCTTGATCTATAGCAAAATGCTAGAGGAGCATGCTGAACACTTAGCAAAGGTGTTTGAGAAACTAAGGGAACACTAGCTATATGCTAAAGAGAGCAAATGTGACTTTGCTCAATAAGAGGTAAAGTTTCTCGGGCATGTGGTGGGCAAGGACGGGCTCAAGGTGGACCCTGAGAAGGTCCAAGTGATCCAGGATTGGGAGCGACCATCGAATGTACACAAGTTAAGGGCATTCTTGGGGCTATGCAACTACTACCAAAAGTTTATCAAACACTATTCGAGAGTAGCCCTGCCTTTAACGGACCAAACGGGAAAAAGGAAGATGGTATGGACAGCGGAATGCAAGGTGGCATTTGTCCACCTCAAGGGGAAGTTGAGGAAGGCTCCCGTGTTGGCGTTACCAGACTTTGGTAAGGACTTTGAGGTAGAAACGAATACTTTAAACTTGAAGCAAGACAACCATCCAGTAGCATTTTCTTCTCGAAGAAGTTGGACAAGGCTCAATGGAAGTGGCCTGCCCACGAGAAGGAATTGTTTGCGATGGTCAAGGTGCTCAAGAAGTGGCGACACTACCTTGGGAGACACTTCAAGGTTTACACGGACAATATGGCAATGAAACGTTTCTTGTCACAGCCCGACCTGAAAGGAAAATTGGGTCGGTGGGCCAATGCTTTGGCTGAGTTTTATTGCGAGATTCTGTACAAGCCTGGGAAGAGCAACATCATGGCGGATGCACTAAGTCGAAAAGCGAGCTTGAAGTTGGCAATATCCAGTGCGACAGCAACCTTTTGGGATGATGTGCGGACAACATATGAGAATGATGGTCTAGCACAAAAAGTGTTGCTGAGGAATCTAGAGGCATGGGAAGCTCACCAAAGGGGTGAGCTACCAACGGAAGAGAAAACGGGCTATGCGGAACACAACAGATTCATCTATTATAAACAAACGAGGGTGTATGTCCCAGAAGGGGAACTAAAGAAAGTAGCCTTAGAAGAGTGTCATGATGGACCTCTTGCGGGACATGGCTGAGTGCCCAAGACAATTTGCTTACTCAAGAGGAAGTACCATTGGCTAAATATGGCTAAGGACGTCCAAGACTATGTAAAGACATGTCTAACATGTCAGCAGGTCAAAGCCGTGACTAAGGCTAGTGGGGGCTTATTGCAAAGCATCCCAATTCTAGATCATCCGTGGAAATATCTTATGATGGACTTCATCACGGGACTCCCCCCAAGTGAGGGGTTTGATGTGATATTCATAGTGGTGGACCGATTTTCAAAGATGGCACATTTCATACCCACCATAATGGAGGTGGATGCAGAAGGTGTGGCAAAGCTATTCTTCGAACAAGTGGTTCGAGTGCGGGGAAGGCTAGAGGAGATCATCTTAGATTGAGATAAGATCTTCATCAGCAGGTTCTGGAGAACTCTCTTGGAACAGTATCGCACCAAGTTGAAATTCAGCACAGCCTATCACCCACAGACAGGTAATGGGGTATTAAGTCAAGTTGGATGGCACTAACACTTCTTGACAGATGGACAAACGGAAAGGGTGAATAGGCAGCTGGAAGATTATTTGCGATGCTATGTATCCAGAGAATAAATTGATTGGGTAAGTCATTTGGGACTTGCAGAAATGTGCTATAACAACTCACCACACTCAAGTATCGGGGTGAGTCCATGGGAAGTCATCAATGGGCGAGCTATTGAAGGTCCTGTGGAACTTGGCGTAGCCGAGTACCATGAAGAGTTACCCGCAGTGGAGGCATCCACGGCGGAAAGACTCAACATTTGGAATCTAGTAAGGGATTCCTTGGAATGGGCTCAACAAAGGCAAACCAAGTATGCAAACTAGAAGCGTCGGTACGTAGAGTTCCAACCTGGGGAGAAGGTGTGGTGTGGCTGAACACTAAGAACCTAAGGCTACCAAGTGGGATCAGCTGGAAGTTGACCCAAAGGTAAGATGTATGTATTCCTGGAAATGAACTGATCTTGAGTTCCTTAAACAGGTTCGTGGGGCCTTACGAGATTGAGGCACGAATTGGTAAAGTGGCTTACCACCTTCGACTTCCTCGAGAGATGGGGAAGATGCACCCAGTGTTCTATGTGAACCTACTCAAGCCGTACTTTGAGGATCCGCTTTGCAAGGACCAAGTGAGACCTTTACTTGAGGTTATCCAAGGGGAAGAGGAATACGAAGTGGAGGCCATCCTCAATGCGCGCAAGAGCAAGCGACAAGGACATGAAGTGAGGGAGTTCCATGTGAAGTGGAAAGGATTTCCACACTGCGAAGCAACATGGGAACCAAAGGAGAACCTAGCAAACGCACGAGATCTAGTGGAGGAATTTTTGCAAGGCAGAACTCTATGTACTTATGCAAAGTTCAATTAAAAGCATCCATTTGCAAAGTTGAGCAATGGCATATGTTGGGACCTGAAGGCGCACCGAAGGTAACCTAATTAGCATGGGTTAGCTAGGTTGACCAAGCGTAGAGAACTACGCCCGACTCCCCACGAGGATGTCGAATCCTTAGACATATTCTATGGAGGTTGGGTTCAAGTCCCAACCCCCTAGTAAAGCAAGGCTGGGTTCAAGTCCCAACCCCATACTAAAGCATGGTGGGGTGAGGGGTATAGGGACACCTATATTCCGTTGTCATGGGTTCTTGGCCGAAGAGACTAACTTAGGCACACCGCTAAGTGGGGGGATGCTTCGGAGACATCGTCAACAAGTAGTAGGATAAAAAGAGACATTTAATGTGGGCATCGAACTTCTTCTATGGGTGGTGGAGTTGTAAGGAACCAACACCCTGAGGTGTCGTAGGCTAAAGGATCCCCGAAAGCATGACCAAAATGACAAAGAGTTCATCGGATAGGACCGAGTCTGAGATCGAGTCCAAGACCGACTCTGAGACCGAATTCGAGATAGAGTCTAGAATCGAGCCTGAAGCCAATTTGGAGACCGAGTTCAAGACCAAGTTCGAGACAGAGTCTGAGATCCGAGATTGGGTCCGAGACCAAGTCTGAGGTTGAGTCCGAAGTCGAGTCCAAGATTGGGTCCAAGATCGAGTTCGAGACCAAGTTTGAGTACTAATACAGGTCAAGGGGTGAAAGCCCAAAGCGTGCGTCTCCCAAGGGGTTACAGGGGGTTCCAAAAGTATAGTAGGGATAGTGAGGTTGTAAGCTCCTGAGTTTGGACTTCCCGAGAGGTCACCCAGCCCAGTACTATTCAAACCCAAGGACGCTTAACTCCAACTATCCCAAGACCCTTAACCGATTGAAAAAGGGGGTGCACTCTTGTTCATGGGCCCTTTCCCTCTGTATTTGAACCCCTATGGATCGTCTCTCGAGTCGTTCCCTTTGGTTGCTTACAATCCACCACGCTTCCCTGCAAGTTCACGCCCTCGTGAACGGAAGCTGAGAGCCGCAGCTCTCCCGAGAGCCTTGCTCTCTTGACACCCTACCCCTCGGGTCGAGCCCAGCGGAGCAAACTAGACCAGCCAGATGTCAAACAACATGTGGTGTGATTCCCCTAGCCAACCAACAGAGTCGGACCCGAGACCCCTCTGATACCAAATGTAAGCTCCTGAGTTTGGACTTCCCGAGAGGTCACCCAGCCCAGTACTATTCAAACCCAAGGACGCTTAACTCCAACTATCCCAAGACCCTTAACCGATGGAAAAGGGGGTGCACTCTTGTTCATGGGCCCTTTCCCTCTGTATTTGAACCCCTATGGATCGTCTCTCGAGTCGTTCCCTTTGGTTGCTTACAGAGGTTTAGGAA
>NW_003314485.1:0-14660 GCF_000143415.4 Selaginella moellendorffii | reverse complement strand
GGGGTAGAGGTACCCATATTGGGCCGTTAAGCCACGGTGTTTCGCCCCTGCATCCCGAAGCATGTGTTGCACCCAAGACTTGGGATTTAGAGGGTCCTATAATCAAATCTTGTGGTACCAAGGGAGGTTAGGAACCTGGAGACTTGGTGTGCTTGGCTGCTTGTGCCTACGGGGAGTGTAGCTAAACCTTAAGTCCAGTCTAACCCGGGGAGGGGGATTGGGAGAGATTTGAGAATCCGTGGATGGATGGCTAACGCTCCGTTGCTTGTGCAATGAATAGCTGAAACCAAGTAGGACCAAGTAGGAGCTGGTACCATAGGCGGGAACCTTGGCGAGGGAACTTAGCTAAAGCCAAGGCGGTGTTGGTTGGATAGACGAGGTAAGCTGGCAAATTGGAAAGGAAAAATTTGTGGTTTACAATTTCTTGGCTCGGTTTGATGAACATTTTGGGGTTTTCACTTCCTTGCCTAGATCCTTGGCCCAATTTCTCAAAGTAGTGCATTTGGGCTTGTAGATTTGGCCTAGATTTACAAGTAGTGGTGATTCTTGGCACTAGATTTGGGCAAATTGACAACATGCAAAAGGATTTTCTTCTTTGGTTAGATTGGGTCATCTTTGTAGCAAGAATTTGTGCTTCTCTGGGCTTTGTTTTGGATGACGTTTGTTTCTAGAGGTGCTCATGGTCCTATGCTTTCCAAACTACCAATGGCACCTTAGTATCGATCTACATCAGTGACATGCACATGTTTTTCCATAATATTGGTGTTCTGGGCTACCTCTTCTTGGATTTTGGGGAATATTGAGGTAGCTTCTTCACAAACTCTTGTGATAAAGGGTAGACGGGGTTGAGCCCTTTCCAGCGAGCCCACCTATAGTCAAAATAGGGAAGGATCAAGACCATAAGAGTCATTTTTCTCTTTTGGGCTAAACTTTGTTAGGAGTTCCTTGGGAATGAAGCAATCTTCAAGGAAAAAGAGGAGTAGGAATAGGAGTTGGCATAGGAATAGGGACGGTAGGAGCAAGCCTAGGAGTAGGTGTGAGAGCAGGGAGTTACCGATTAAGCTTTATTTCGTTAAAGTGGGATTTATTCAGTAAAATGGGACTAGGTACAAATTTTCAAGTATTTGAAAATGACGTGAAATTATATGTTTTTTGTCCAGGGGCTAGACATATCTGGGGCATGGTGACTAGCGCGGTGACTTTATGTCCAGACTGAGTCCATCTGGTTGTATAATAAATCTCATTGTCAAGGTGAACAAGCCGAATCTGAAGCTAAAGAAGAGCGATGGCATGCGCGCACACACTATTTGTTTGTTCATTGAGCGTGTGGTGAGCTTTCCAAGATGAACGTCATTCCTATTAGCCAGACATATAACTTAATGGTGAGAACATTTAGATATTATTCAATGTTATCTTTTTCTAAGGAATCTAATTGTGAAGGTGTAGCAAGAGGCATTGCTAGTCTAGAGAAGTCATTTAACTCATTTGACCCTTGAAATTTTCATGAAACAAAATAACATTCATATTATTAAGGAATTTCTCTAGTACCTTTTTTTTACGACATAGAGGCTTGCATTTCTTTCAAAGGTGATTTAGTAAAAGGCCTGAGGGCACATGCCATTCTATTTCTCAGACTGGTATTAAGATATACTAGTGCAAAGGGAAAAAGGTATTTGGTGATCAAGTAAATGGCATGAGGGCACACGCCATTATAAGCCTAAGCGCTAGTGGACACCTCCTTTATGGTACTCTCAGCGGTACTATCATCCTTCTCCGGGTCAGTTGTTTTGCTTTGGATTGTTGTCTCTGACGTTACTGGGGCGTTCTCGATAGTTGTTAATATTGCTGTTTGTTCAGAAAAATGATCACCTGGAGTATAGTATGGGGAGTTTGGAAGACTTATATATTCTACATCTTCACCTATCTCCTTGTCCGTCTCCTTTTCTGCCTCACTTACAGATTTTGTGCTTGCCATGAGAACGCTCTTCACCCTAAAATATGGAGTTCGTTGTGTTATAAAAGGAAACCAACACACACGCTGCAAGGGAATGATGGTACATAAAGCACGTAAGCCCACAATATGGGTTTATGTGCCATTAATATGGGCCACACGCCATATTATTAGATTTATGCATGTGTGATTGGTAAATGCATATGTCACATCATCTCAGGCCACATGCCATCACGCCTCCTCTGATTCAGATTCGGATTGTTCACCTTGAAATAAAATACATTAGAAACTTAGTAAAGGAATATTCATGAATCTCACCTTGAACCCGGGTTATGAATGCTCTTGCTGCATCTCTTGCATGGTCTGGCAAGGTGATGGTGGCACTCTGCTTCCGCATCCAACCATGCACAACATTATCCATCGATATGCTCATGCTGGGATCCCTTGGATTTAGCACCCATCTCTTTTCTAGGCAATCCTTCGTATATCCGGAACTTGGCTTGAACCACTCCACAGTTACATTGAAGGAGTTAATTTCCGCGTCCTCCTCTGCATCAGTGATGCAGCGCCCCACCCATATCATTTGTTTTTTATTACTGGGTCTGACAAGCACGACCATTCCTTTGCAGACCTGTACTGGATTGAATGCTGAATCCGGCTTCTTGTTCCTCGGCCCACAATAGTGATCCTCAACATTGTTATCTGTCACTGCATTTCCAGAGGACATTGTTCCGCTACTATCTGGTGCTCTGGGTTCTGGCTAAAAGGACTCTTCCAATTCTTCATATACAACCGGCCCATTTTGGATAGCAGATATAATCTTCTCCCAGTATTCGAGCAAAGGCTTGCACCTCTGAAAATAGGATTCTCCACCAAACACCAACCCCCTCTTCCAGAAGGCAATATGCTGTCTAATCCCGGCCACTATACTTTCCTGGTCTTTGAGTCCATCCGGGTGCATCGGCTGTGGGGAACCCTGAGGAATCATAGGTTCCCCAGTTATGGGATCTCTCTTGAAGAGTTCAATGCCGTCCACTAGCAGCCACACTGTGTCCCATTCTCTCATCTTGTACCTCATCACTGGAGCACCGTCACACATGCTGAAATGAAACTAAAGAGGCTTGGAGTGGCCAATCAGCGTTTTGGATCCGTCCCTGATGTAGCCTCTTACAAACCCCTTAAAGTCTGGAACCTCTGTCAGAAGTGCAGCTTCAATAGTGCCTTTGATGCAATTTTGGAATTCATCGTAGAGTTGTGGGAGGGTGAGGACATTGGATCGCCGGAGGGACTCTGCCAACTGACTGAACATGGCATCGACGTCTTCATGAGTGTGCCCAACCATGAGAAAGCCAAGTGTAACCGTTTCAAATATGCCTTTGGCAACAAGCATCGCCAAGTACGCGAAGACATACATGTTTTTGTTCTCACTGCCAGCATTGTCTGTTTGGAGCAAAAGATGGGGTGGAAGGCCACATCGGCCGCAAGAACTTCCTTGAGATTCTGCTTCGTTTGGATGAGGCTGTGCATTCACCGGGCGACCAGCCTCGTCGGAATGGCATGAGGCCTCACGTGATAACCCTACAATCTGACGGCCAACATATTCACTGGGATGGCATGGGGCCCCACGCGATACTGCAAGCCTTTCCTCCTCCTCCAGCTGAACCCTGTATGGGGTTTGATCGACAAGGGCCTTATGCAAGGGTTGGCCGTTCAGCTCAGTCTGCGCACTTTGTAGAGACCTTAAGTGTTTTGCTAGGGACGCAATCATCATGTTTGCACCCCCGCCACCCCATAGAGGTACAAAGAAGTTCCCATAGTTCTGGGCAACATGCCCATGAGCGATTATGCCAAACAGAGACACAGGCAGCTGCATGGATGAAGAGATTGCCTTGGGGGCAGGATTGAGTCGAGGTAAGCACGTCTTTTTCTGGTCCATTTTGTCGTGGATGATGCAGAGGTAAGAGTCAGGTCTCTCCATGGAGAGAATCCTGTTATGATAATATGCAGTCTTGCAACTTCTCTGCTCGATGTTGTGGTCGAGCCGCCTTCTAACCAACGTCTCTCGCTCTTGATTTGCTAGAACAACTAAGAATTTATACTTGTTATTTGTATCATCTCACCTAGGAATGGCGTAAGGCCACATGCCATCACGCCTCCTCTGATTCAGATTCGGATTGTTCACCTTGAAATAAAATACATTAGAAACTTAGTAAAGGAATATTCATGAATCTCACCTTGAACCCGGGTTATGAATGCTCTTGCTGCATCTCTTGCATGGTTTGGCAAGGTGATGGTGGCACTCTGCTTCCGCATCCAACCATGCACAACATTATCCACCGATATGCTCATGCTAGGATCCCTTGGATTCAGCACCCATCTCTTTTCTAGGCAATCCTTCGTATATCCGGAACTTGGCTTGAACCACTCCACAGTTACATTGAAGGAGTTAATTTCCGCGTCCTCCTCTGCATCAGTGATGCAGCGCCCCACCCATATCATTTGTTTTTTATTACTGGGTCTGACAAGCATGACCA
Source organism: Selaginella moellendorffii (assembly GCF_000143415.4). Classification (NCBI taxonomy): domain Eukaryota; kingdom Viridiplantae; phylum Streptophyta; class Lycopodiopsida; order Selaginellales; family Selaginellaceae; genus Selaginella; species Selaginella moellendorffii. Next base: position 10,175 of record NW_003314485.1, on the reverse strand, counting down.
TTCCTTTGCAGACTTGTACTGGATTGAATGCTGAATCCGGCTTCTTGTTCCTCGGCCCACAATAGTGATCCTCAACATTGTTATCTGTCACTGCATTTCCAGAGGACATTGTTCCGCTACTATCTAGTGCTCTGGGTTCTGGCCAAAAGGACTCTTCCAATTCTTCATATACAACCGGCCCATTTTGGATAGCAGATATAATCTTCTCCCAGTATTCGAGCAAAGGCTTGCACCTCTGAAAATAGGATTCTCCACCAAACACCAACCCCCTCTTCCAGAAGGCAATATGCTGTCTAATCCCGGCCACTATACTTTTCTGGTTTTTGAGTCCATCCGGGTGCATCGGCCGTGGGGAACCCTGAGGAATCATAGGTTCCCCAGTTATGGGATCTCTCTTGAAGAGTTCAATGCCGTCCACTGGCAGCCACACTGTGTCCCATTCTCTCATCTTGTACCTCATCACTGGAGCACCGTCACACATGCTGAAATGAAACTGAACAGGCTTGGAGTGGCCAATCAGCATTTCGGATCCGTCCCTGATGTAGCCTCTTACAAACCCCTTAAAGTCTGGAACCTCTGTTAGAAGTGCAGCTTCAACAGTGCCTTTGATGCAATTTTGGAATTCATCGTAGAGTTGTGGGAGGGTGAGGACATTGGATCGCCGGAGGGACTCTGCCAGGTGACTGAACATGGCATCGACGTCTTCATGAGTGTGCCCAACCATGAGAAAGCCAAGTGTAACCGTTTCAAATATGCCTTTGGCAACAAGCATCGCCAAGTACGCGAAGACGTACATGTTTTTGTTCTCACTGCCAGCATTATCTGTTTGGAGCAAAAGATGGGGTGGAAGGCCACATCGGCCGCAAGAACTTCCTTGAGATTCTGCTTCGTTTGGATGAGGCTGTGCATTCACCGGGCGACCAGCCTCGTCGGAATGGCATGAGGCCTCACGTGATAACCCTACAATCTGACGGCCAACATATTCACTGGGATGGCATGGGGCCCCACGCGATACTGCAAGCCTTTGCTCCTCCTCCAGCTGAACCCTGTATGGGGTTCGATCGATAAGGGCCTTATGCAAGGGTTGGCCGTTCAGCTCAGTCTGCGCACTTTGCAGAGACCTTAAGTGTTTTGCTAGGGACGCAATCATCATGTTTGCACCCCCGCCACCCCATAGAGGTACAAAGAAGTTCCCATAGTTCTGGGCACCATGCCCATGAGCGATTATGCCAAACAGAGACACAGGCAGCTGCATGGATGAAGAGATTGCCTTGGGGGCAGGATTGAGTCGAGGTAAGCACGTCTTTTTCTGGTCCATTTTGTCGTGGATGATGCAGAGGTAAGAGTCAGGTCTCTCCATGGAGAGAATCCTGTTATGATAATATGCAGTCCTGCAGCTTCTCTGCTCGATGTTGTGGTCGAGCCGCCTTCTAACCAACGTCTCTCGCTCTTGAGCGCTGCAAGAATTCTTCGACAAAGCCATTTTGATAGCAGTGCACTCGTCACACTTTGAAAAGCTGGAGTACTTTCCTATACTCACATCCCTGAACCTGTTGCTCCACAATCTACTAAATCTAGATTGGCTCAGCTTCCTGTAGCCATTACTCTGGAGTTCCCGATTCACATCTTCCAATATGGCCCCCTTGGTATACATGGAAGGGAGAACTCGTTGGGTGTCTCGTGTTTCATCTTCCAAGAGGCGGGTTTTATGTGGTTGCTGCTTGCTACATGTCTCGACAAACCTCTTGAAGATTGCCTCTCCATATACAACATGACCCCTGGTTTTGTGCGTACCGTCGTTCCCATGGACTGCCTGTTGAACCCTTTGTTCCTCGAACTCAGTTTTGATTCTGTAGAATGTGGTTCGAGGGACTCCATAAATGATTCTCCATGCCTTCATGTAGACCAAACCTCTCTGGAAGACCATGCCCCCCACCTAATGTTCTGAAGCATCAACAGATGACCATAATGCCTCATACACAAAATTGCGAGCTGCCTTCCAGGACAATGTCTTGTATCTTGCTCTTTCCTCTTCAATAGCATCCCAATCAGCATGTTGACAGCACCTCCTCTTGCAACAAGCAACTGTCGAGACCATTCGAACCTCCATCGCCATTTTCTGCCTTTTTAGTTTGTTGCTCAGATCCCTTTGGCTGCGCTTTAGGAAGGTGTACTTTCTTTTCCCATGAAGAGATGTTCTGTCATCAATTGTAGTGGTGTTTGATTGTGAATCCTTCACATTCTCAAACACTAAGTGCCTCAATTTCCACTGCACAATGCTTCCAATAGTCAGATTGTTTTCTTCTGTGTCAACAACCTCTAAAATCGCAACTCCAATATCATCCCAGCCCAATTCTTGATTAGCAACCGCATCTCTTGGATCGACAACTGTGGCTAAGCCCTCAACTACCACCTCCCCCTCGGGGTTGTTTAGAAACACCTTCGCCTGAATCCATGTAGCACGGTTCTTAAGATCCACGGAGGGAACATGCGTCGCACTTGCGCTGTCCCCAACATCTGCTTTCTTCTGAAGATTTTTCAAGGCAACAACAACATTTACCCCGACGACCATCTCTCCTCATTCAATAGCGACCACATTCCCATCGAAGATAGTCTCTACTGATACAGCAGCATTGCCTTCCCCAAGCCTTTCACAGTGTATAACAAAGTTCTGATCCATAGACACAAGGGTCCCTTTTGCAACTCTCTTCCCACCATTCAAAATGTAAACCTTTTCCCTAACCCTGAAGGCCATTCTGAAAGTGCAAAAAGGAAGTTAAGACCATACAAAACATGATTGGAGAATGGCCTAAATCATAACATACCAAACAACCTCAATAGCATGAGGCCACATGCCATTATTCAAACATGCTATTGACACCCACGTGAAATTTCGCATTCACAAAATTGGCATGAGGCCTCATGCCATCTTGATATACACACAGCTGCAGGCAAGTAAAAACATACATGACAATACGCTAGCCATGAAATTGCAAGGGCCCAAGATGGCATGTGGCCTCATGCCATTTCTAAATGTGGTCCTAAGCCATTCCATGGTGAACATACCAGGAAGCACAAGTGCCGAATATCAAGAGGAAGCGGTAGCCACACCAAAGACAGTGCCGCTCGCAACACCGCAACTGCTCGTAGCGCCGCTCGCACAAACTGCCACTCGCATAAACTGCCGCTCGCAATGGCACTCGCAATGCCGCAACCGCTCGTAGACGCATAAACCACAGCTCACAACGCCGCTTACACAAGCAGCGCTCACTGCGCTCAGCGGAACCAAGAACACGGCGCACAAAAATGATAGACCTAGGAATGAGTTCGAGAATTCAAAAATAACACACGCTTGAATGTCACATCAAATCCTCTGACAAACCAGATCTTATGACTCCTTTGACAAATTTCAAATTGAGTAGCTTCTAGACTTTGCTTCTAGACATGTGGCATAGCATGTGGCCTCACGCCATTTCCATTGCAGGAATTCTCGAGTCTTCTCTCGAAAACACTGGGGGTCAATGACACACTCAGCATCCATAACATTCTACTCGCGACAAAAGTTGTTTTTGACAAATGGGTAGATATGCTGAGGAGGTACCATGACGGGGAGTTGCTAAACTCAATGGGTGTGGAGGACGGCCGGAAGCCCAATGATTTGAAGCTCAACGCCTTGCGTTTCTCGAGGTCTCTAGACGACGACGACCTTCTGACAGTGGCTAATGCTCTTCTACGTGGTGAGGTAGTCTTCAACAAGACCAAAATGACTCCCGGCCATATTGTGACATACGAGGACTTGTGCACGACTCTGAGAGCTCGTGCACTATTGAAGGATTGGATCTTCGAGCAAGTGGCCGTGGAGAGGGTGAGCATCGACACCACGCAAGAGATGATGGAAGAGCTGGAGTTGTCAAATGAAGACATCGACGAGTACGTGAAGGGGGCCCCCAAGTTCATCGATCTGCTGCGGGATGCCACGAAAAGTAAAGCTAAGAAGTTGGATCAGTATCCAAATTTCATTAAGAGGGATGTCGACCGCCGGCTTCAGAAACAGCTCGACCCCGCAGTAGAGGCCTATCGAGAACCTTACCGGGTATACGTGAATTCGGATGAGGATCAAAGGTGGAGGAGCATCGTTTCCCGTGGAGATGAGCAGGTCAAGAACATCTTTTGTGTGATGGACTTCACAAACGAGGAGATCATTCATGCAGACGAAGTCAGCTCCATCATTGACTTAATGGTGGGACTTGCGGAGGTGGAATCTTCAGTCCACTATATGATCTACGACTCCGAATCCTATCACAAGTTCTGGAAGGCCTTGAACGAGGTGAAGGCTCGGTTGAAAGGCAAGGAGATGTAGGAGATCCATGGGATAATGGCTAAGAAGAAGATACCGACGAATGTCCGCATCTTCACACTCGCCCTTGTTATTGGTCCTGCAGCAGAGTGGGACTGGAGTGACTTCCCAGCTTCGTTCGACAAAGCTGATCGAATTGATCTGAGGGAGGTCAATTTACCCGTGCCTGAGGAACTGAAGACGGCTATGGAGCTTTCGAATCCAGAGAAAGCTCCAGGTGCAGCATGGGAAATGCTCAGCTAGGTCTTCAACGCAATAGCACCTGCTTCCGACTCCAAGGGCAAATGCGTTGTCGAGTACAACTGCGGCGGACTATTCTTTCGAGCCGCACTACTCAAGGGTGTCCCGTGTGTCTCGGTGACAAACTCCATTGAAGAGGTGACTTCAATGAAGCATATAATTACAGTTGCCAAAGAAAAACAGTATCTTCTCTGTGAACCTGGTGAGTACGCACTTTAAGTTTAAATGTTATCTCACAAGCTCTGTATGCAGGAGCATGGCCACCCCCAGATGCTGAAACAGCGTTAACAGCTACTGTTGGGCCGAGCTCACAACCTGCACAAGGTAAGGTCACGTGAGGCCTCACGCCATTTTGATTATAGATCGTTGTGAATATTCAGATACGAGGACTGAAAAGCGCACTGGTGGCGCGTCGAAGAAGGACAAACAGACAAGCAATAGGAAAAAAGGAGGTACAAATTATATTTGCAATGGCGTGTGGTCTCATGCCATTCCTTGCAGGAGACACTTCTTCAAAGGCAAAACAGGCAAGCACCAGTCAAGCTCAAATTGACAGTGGTCATAAAAAGCGAAAGCACGTTGGACAGTCGTCGGGATCAGAGGCGTTTGATTCGAAAAGGAAGAAGGGCAACGAAAAGATGATAGGTAATGCCTCGCGGTCACCACCTCCTGACTCAGATTCCTATGGCGGACTCCCCTTCCCCAATCTCAATGGAGAGGTACAATGGATGAGGGATGCTTTTCAAGTCAAGGCCACGTTTTTCTCATCTCGTCGTCTTCGAAGGGTGCAAGAACTTGCAGAAACCATGTTAAGACAGTCGGGTGAGGATACGGTCCTAGGTCACGCACTAAAACAGGCTATGGATGTCTTGTATTTTGAGATGGAGACTCGGCCAGATGATTTTCCCAAGATGGTCCTGGAAGAACAAGCCATCCAGCCTGAGCAGCCTATGGAAGAAATGCAGGAGGGGGATGAGGAGCCAGAGAAAGATAATGAGCAGGAAGAGCAGAAGGACAAAGAGGAGGACAAAGAAGAGGAGGACGAAGAAGAGGAGGACGAAGAAGAGGAGGACGAAGAGGACTTGGATGGTCCTCACAATGGTGACGATCACAATAACGACGACGACGATGATGACGACGATGGCCAGCCTGAGGTGGCCAAAGAGCAGCGGAGGAAGGTCATACAAGACAAACCATCAGGTAAATAATAGTACATCCATTCCTAACCTTTTACCATTTCTAACATTGTCCATGTAGGTTGCAAAGCAAATGGTAAGTAGAGATTATTTAGTTGAATTAAGATACAAACTCTAGTCTTTAGTATTGAGGAAGGATAGTGCCAAGCAAGGGTCGAAACGTATGTCCAATCCTTCAGAATCAGCAGTGCGCCCAATAGCAGTTGATGGTAAATACAGTATAGTCGATTCAATGTGCTAATGAGTTTGTTTTTAGTAGCCAGTAGGGAGGATACCATCTCAATCGAAGGGAGATATTTGGACATGCATATGGATCCGCCAGTGGACTCTACTTGCCTACAAGAGTCATCAGAGCTGGTGGAGGCTACTATCCATATCAACGCCAAGCAAGCTGACCACGCTCCACTTGATGCTGCCCATACCACTGAGTCAATCTTGTCCACGTATCCAACTGACGGTGACCAGGCGCCATTGGACCCGCATGAGGCCGCCCCAGCCGCCGAGCCGGTCGTATCCTCATTTCCAACGGACTCAACGTGTGCCCAATCGTCTGACTACGCGCCGTTGGAACCTCCCTACACCGCCCCTGCTACCTGTTCGGTCATGTCCACTTTGCCAACGGAGGCACCAGCTGAAATGGCGTGTGATCACACGCCATCGGAACCACCCCATGCCACTGTTGAGCCAGTTGTACCAGAGTCTACAGCTGAAATGGCATGTGCCCACACGCCATCGGATGCGATTGACCCCACATTGCAGAGGAGAGTATTTCCGCCCTTCACGTTTCCTCGACCAAAACCTCTGAACGACCATCGGGAGCACCATTCACTAATATTGTAGATGGTAAAATTGACTTGTACCATTTTTTATGCTGACGCATTTCATTTCAGAGTCACGACGAAAGTACTGTATCGTTTTTGATCTGAACGGTGTCCTTTTCTCCCATGAGCGTGGCTCGTCCTCGAATGTCACTGCACCCTCCAAAGCCTGCGGTCGCAAGTTGGTCAAAAGAGACAGATTCACATTAATCACACGGGAGAAACTGCGGGATCTAATAATGACCATGCGACACTTAAAACAGAGGGCCGGGTTCAATTTGCAATTGGGAGTTTGGACATCCATGATGCACCACAATGCATTAACGTTGCTACAGATGATGCACGATCAGACGCGAGTAATATTACCATTTGACTTTCTCCTAACGCAGGAGGATTGCTTGACTATGGTCCATGTGAGGGGTAGCAAGCCCATCTTCGTCAAGCCAGAGGCTGTAGTGATGAACCGGACTGCTAGGTCAAGTGAAATCCTCATCATCGATGACTTGCCGATTAAAACTGCAGCGAACACGCACACATATGCAATGCACCCCATCTCTTGCAGTATGGAAACTAGGGAGAAGAAACCGTATGTTCTGGGGGACCTTGCAAAACGGCTTGGAGCGATGGTGATAGAGAACCGGCCAGTCCAGGAGGTGGCTGCAGAAATCAACCAAATGGCAGATGGAACGGTATATCAGAAGCCATTTGATCGGACAGACACCAGTCATCATTTATGGCATGTATATTGTCTAGCCAAGCACTATCTGCATCTCCATAATCTGCTCAACCGGATGGGTTCTTCGACCACTGAACATGAGCGTGGACGTATTAGAGAAGAGATGGCATTACTATTGGGTTTAAATCTTGATAGTGTGGAGAGTGATGAAATTCCAAGATTATTGTATAGGCGTTGGAGGCAAAAAATAACAGTCTGAGATGGCATGTATTTAATTAAAAATGTAACTTATTATGGCATGGGGTTCCATGCCATTGTATTAATATTAAAAGACAATTCTTTGAGAGGATTTGCATTATACTAGAAGTGTTACAGCATGTTATTGGAAGTCTGCGAAGTTGTTTTATTAATAAGGGGAAAGTAAAGATTGAATGGGGACTTGGGCTCCACCTAGACTCGGAGCAACTGAGTCAATATTAAAAGGATGGAAAGAAATTAGACGACGATGACAAGGAGAAGAGAGAGGTGAAGTAGTGGCAGGGGGAGGAGAAGTGATTGAGTAGACATTTCCTTGTTTAAAATAAAATGGCATGTGCCTCAATGCAGTTGAATTTTTTTATATTTATATACTATATAAAGGTTTGGAAACCTTATTTTACAAGTGGGATAATGACAATTCCCACTTTAACGAAATAGAGCTTAGATGGACAATATCAAAGTTAGAGGCAATGATATTTTAGAGATTTAATTATCAGTGAATAAATCTTAGATTAGAACACAAAAGTATTCCAAAAAAGTTATTATCTGATAAACAAGAATTAAGAACCACCAAAATCATCATAATTGGAAAATATAGGATTCACCATCCAACAAAATTCAATAGCTAGTGTATCATCAAAAAAACTTAATAAGAAATTTAATTATCAAAGATTGTAGATAGCATGTTAAACAACTTATATAAGATAACTCAAAGAACACAAAATATCATTAACTAGCAAACAAAATGCTCACAAATATATCACCCAAAGGAAATAACATCTAATTTATCAAAACCAACTGCAACAACAATCAATAGAACAAAATTAATGCTGCAAGACGAATAAACATTTGTTCATGCCAACTATCACATTAGCTAAGCTAAATAAATCCCAGTCAACCATACTAAGGAACTCAAGTTTCTTAAGCAGGAGCTAATAACATCGAGCCCAGGTAGGTTTTGAGCTCATGAGCTCATGAGTTGAGCTCACGACTTCTCAAACATAAGGAAAACATTAGTTCGTCCCACACCAACATCTTTTCATTTTTCAAATTTTGATTTAATCTATATTTCCAAGTAAATTCGATCAATAAAATACAAGTATAAATATAGATCCGAACACCAAAAGTGATCTAGAAACACTTCTCAAGCTTTGCAATTGTAAAGCTTCCCTGATGGATGTGATGGTCGACCTTAGGATCTTGGTTTAGTTCCTGCATAAAAATGTAATAGATGTGCTTGCAAGCTAAATATACCTTTCCCCTGTTCTCCCCCTGTGTAAAATCTGGACAGGTATAGGATGGATTTTCATTTTGATAGTGTAGCTTGTACCTTTTGACAACTCAGTCATAACAACAAACTCCTTAACGGGGCTGGGTAGTTTTTGAGCTGAGCTCACGAGCTGAGCTCAAGTCAATGAAAGTCAACGAAAGTCAACGGAAGTCAATACAATCCCCTAACTAGCGAAAGTTTAATGGCACTACCTTAGTTCGTCCTGAACCAAGAATTTTTAACATAAAATCTAGGTGTTTAAGGTATTCCATAAGCTCATGTAGATTATTGGTTCGACATGAACTAATCTTTTAGTCTACAAAAAAAGAAAATAATATATTAAACAATATAATTTATATTAAAATCAGAATATATTCAATCTTCTTCTGCTTCCATATCCAGAAAAGTAGAAATGGGTATAGTGGAATGCTCCTTCACTATAGGCTCGTGTTGTATGTAATGTTGTGCCATACGTTCAGCATAAATAGGTAAGTGGAATTGACTTTGGTCCATATGATCATCCATATCATCAAGATCAAGCGTGTGGACTGAAACACTGTGTGTGATAAGTGTAGACCTAATAAAATAGAAACATTTGAGAATAAATATTATAGATTATTTCAAGCACTAACATCACCTGTCGCAAAATCTCCTAAGAATGTCCTCAAAGGCACCCTCCTTCTCAAGTGCAAAAACCGCTCGGCCTGTCTCTTTTGCTGCCTGCACCATTGATCCAAATCCTGCTGTAGCATCAAGCACAATCCCCTTTGGCGGACAAAATAACTCCAACAAGATTTGCATGGCCGTGACCGAACGATGTCGATAACCAGGGAACGCTGGGTGAAGAACGTCCGAGTCAATCACATTTGGGATGATGTCTGTAGAGCTGTCATATCCTGGTAAAGCAAGAGCAGCACGCTCGTCAGCTCGTGTGGCATTACGCCGGTTCCCAATGTGGCATAGAGCATGGTAGTTCCAGGAATAAATCTGGAAAAAAAAAATAGAATAGAGTTAATTTATAGATAAAGAAGTCACACACCTTTCGCGTCTGCCTGCTAGTGCCTTTTGTGTCCACCGCCATACTCGAAAGAAGGCAGCCAGATGAAAACTCAACAAATCCATCATCGTTGTCAGCCAAGTGTGCGAGAAGGCCTTCCCACATTAGAGAGCGAGGAAGGATCATGACAACCACACCCTCGTATGTCATGAAGCTGCTCGCAACCTTTAAGGCTTGGGAAATGTGTTGGGCCTGCAACACATTCCATGACGGAGTATCCCCCTGTGGTGGTGCCATCCCATCGGGAAGATCAAAAAAGATGAATCGATCTTCCCATATGTTTCCAAAAATGTTAACGAATAC